>NW_028127588.1:605000-831406 GCF_965231255.1 Vanellus vanellus
ACCGATGATGATGGAGACAGACACGAGATGTTCATGACTTTCAGATGAAGACCTGATGTCTTCAACTGGCTAATGGGGAATTACAGAGAAGTGAAAGTGAAAATCACAACAACTGCCTTGAAGATACGCTGTTGATTGTGTCCTCAGCCTCCTCTCAAGTTCAACACTTCCTCTTACCGCAGACCTTTAATCTCTAGCTAATCTCCTGTGTGAATTAAGTAGCTGGGTTTAAAGAAAATGTTGAAAATTGGTTCTTCTGGGGGGAAGCAGCTGGAGACCTCCCTTACCATAGGCAGTAAACCTTTTGGGGAAGAAGTCGAAGAAAACAGAAGGATTTTTACCTCAGACGTGGAATTGTCTTGTGAGGACGAGATAGTGTTTCCTTAGTCAAGTAAGCATGGGTTCCACATGGCATTTGACCTACGAGAGAAGAGCGTAAGGCATCAGGAACTATGAAAGGGAACTGAAGAGGTTCATGAGTTTACAGTAACGAGCACACACCGGCAACTACAGCAAGTTGTGCGCACAAGGTATTGCCAGCCGAAACCTGAAATACAAAAGGCTTCTCGGGATCTACTACATAAAAGGAGTATTGAAAACAATTTACTTCTGGCAAGCTAACAGTGGACGGATCAGAATGGAAGGACTGCATCCAAGGCAGCTCTGGCACTGAGACGACAAGATAAACGCTCAGCTCCACTCCAGAAGCAATGCAAGGGTGCAGGTAAGAAACAGAGGTCACGCTCAAGTCTTCCCAGATGCTGCCTCGTCCTGTGCCTGCAATAATCCGTACAGAACCCTAGGGGTAGGCTTGGACGGTACACAAGGTAGGGTGAAAATGAAACAAGTCGTATAACTTGATGTCAGCCTTACCAATTTGCAGCATTGCTACATCGAGCGATGAAAATCTTGGTCTTTTAGATGAAGTCTCAAAAGAAGTGGACCGAGTCTTAAAAGAAAACAAAAAAAAGTACCAATGTGAGTATAACCTGAATGAGAATCCAAGCAAACACACTTCCTGAGACTTAGTCAGCTCTGCTATGACTTGCGGACCATGACTTGCTGGGTCAGATTGCAGAAGAATGCCAATCTTTGCAGGACCTTTGACAGGGACGCTTTAATTTTTGAATACAGGCTCTCATACGTGCAGTCAGCTCCTAAACATTCCAAAGTGTGATAATTCAGCCCTTGAAAAATATATTTTGTACAAATAAGAGTTAACGACTCTCTCAGGAATGAAGAATTAGAGCCCGACAGTCTCTTAGCCCTCTAATCCCATGGGGTAATAAGAAAAATAGCACTACACCTTTGAACCAAACTAGGGAGTCAAGCAGTCGGTGGCTCATTTTTACAGAGCCAAAGTCCTACAGGAATCCTCTCCTGAACTGTTGGATAATGAGCAGAAATAGGTTTATCCACAGAAAGTATGCAGTTTTTCTTGTCAGGTAGTGTATTTTGATTCCTTAACCACAAACTCGAGAAAGAGAATAACGCAGACTTGAGTAAGGCAAACCCAGCCCACATTATAGCTGCCTGCTAGAAATGGAAAAGAACCACCTACAGCTGTACAGGCTCAGAGCAGGCTCAACCTCAAGATGCATTAGGGAGAGCTGCTTGCTCTCGCACCTTGCACAGATCCTAATATTTCAAACCCCTCGCTAACCTCTTCCGCAGACTCTGGGAATGGAACATCTTCGCTGAAAGAAGCCGCCGGGCGTTTGGTTGCCTTGGTCGGCAACTGCACCACAGCAGAAACTTTCTCTTTCTGTTCAGAGATGGAATAATCTAAAAAACAAAGACAGGCCATGTAAGAACATGATAGAAAACCAACAGAGGTACATTACGAATACAGCCAGGAGGGAGCACACAGCTTTGATTTAAAATACTCTTTCTGCTGACACGCGCGGGCTCACCGCCAGAGACCTGGGCTATCTCCTGCTGGCAGTAAAAGTATTGTGCCCTGCCACAGTCACCGCAGATAACGTCACACATAGGGCTAAGCCCTACCGTACACCCTCAAGCCATTGGCTATGGGGATAGATAGCCACAAGGAAAGAACAGCTTGAAAAGCCACAGTTTCAGGAACAATGCCAGAGCACAAAAGCCAGACTTTTCCAAGGGACACGAAACCTCAGAAAAATCAGGCATATTCAATACTTCTGTAATGTGCAATACCTGATGTTTTCTTTTTCGGCGGACTCTCGTCACCATCGTCCACAGGTATCCAAACGCTGAGGAAAGAACACACACAACAGTGTTTTGCAGCCCTAGGGAAGCTCCCAACAGGCTGACTTCCCTTCACAGGGCCCAAACTTTCAAAGTTACTTTTCCTATCCCGAAGGTCTTCCCCTCCAAGCGCCCCTGGGATCATCTCAGGCACATACACCTAACTGCACCTCTCCTCAACATCCCCCAACCTCTCCCAGCCAACGACCGCTCTCAGAGAGCTAATTATCCTGCTGCAGCACATTAGGCCTCTTTTTCTCATTCGGTTAATGCTTCCTAACATTTAACGTTTGTTCCTATTGCCAAAAAATTAAGTTCATATGTAAAGTTTTCCTCTTTCATCAGGGAAAGCAGCACACCAGAGATTACTACGCCATCTCATTTCCTAAATCACTACACTGAGTTGCAAAGAAAAGTCTAAGGAGGACAGGAAATAAAAGGTGGCAAAGCAACTCATGCATACACCCACTTCAGTCACTTTTTCCTTTGGGAATGGAGCACAAAGGATGGTCCTAGGTGGGTTTTTGCCTCTATTTGCCCTCCCAAATGTCATGACAGACGGCAAGGATTCTTTGAAGAATTCTATGGTCTTTCTTACACAAAGGAATTTCTTTTAAACTGTTATGCCCCCAAATCCTGCTGATATCATTGCTTCTGGACTATCTTCTCTCTGTATCAGGAGCACAAAGAAGTCCCTAACGGCACCTTTCATACAATGTCAAGAGTATTGGCTATTCCTATGCTATTAAAGTCAGGCAGAAAATATTGGGGGGTAGGCATTAGAGGCAAATACCCTCCCATAAAGATGCATTCTTACTCAGCATATTTCATACTTCAGAAGGCAAAAGTAGAGAAGGCAAAATCTTTGTATCCTCCTGCTCAATTGTTCGCAGGAGCTAACTCCTTCTGAGCTGCTCTCCAGGCTCAAGGCTACGTCCTGAGAGAAGCGCAGTTTCAATACCTGACGGCACTTATGGCAACTGCCTGTGAACAGAAATGCCGCTTTCTCCAGCTTTACCAGAGCACCCGGCACCTGGGAGAGCCTTGTTTTGTCCTTTTTTACCTTACCAGCCACTTGGAGGTTTAGAATCAGTTTGATGGCGAGAAAAGAGGAATTCTCTCCTGGGAAGTTGTACTAAGCTGCTCCCCGCTCCTTCACCACTCCAAGTCTCCACCCCCTCTTTTTCCCTTTTCAAGCCCCCGCTGTGCAGACGGAAAGCCAACGAGGGGGTGGCTTTGCCCACGGATTTGGGGGGAACATCTGGAAGCCACAGTCATCTCAGCATCACAGGGGAACGACTCTGACTGCGGCCCGGGGCGAGCCCACAGCGGCAGGAGCCACAGCCGCCGCACAGGGCCGGAAGGACGGGGCTGCCGGGCTGGGAGAGGGCGGGGGGGGCACGGGGCTGCCGGGGCCCACCACGAGCCCCACCGCCCCGGAGGGGGGGCTCTGGGCGGGCAGAGGGGCCGAGCCCAGCCCAGGGGAGGGCAGCCAGAGCCAGGGGAGCCCCAGAGCAAGACCCCGCCCTGCACCCGAGCCCACAGAGCGACTAACGCCGCTCCCGGCCGAGGCGCCGGGCGGGCTCCCGCCAAGGAGCCCCGGGGGTCCCGCAGGCCCAGGGCGGAGGGGGGAGTGGGCGCCGGGGCAATGCCCGGGGGCGGCCCTGAGGCGACGGGGCGGCTCGCTGACCTGGGGGGCGGCCTCTTGCGCGGCGGCGGGACCGGGGGCGGCGAGGAGGGCGACGAGGGCCCCCCACAGCCGTCGGTACAGGGGCGGCTGAGGGGGGAGAGAGGGGCGGGGCGGTGGGTGCGCGCGCGCAGGCGCGCCGCGTCTGTGCTCTGCCTGAGGGGGCCGTTAAGGGCCGCCCGGCCCGCTTCTGCCCTGCCCTGCGGTGGGGCCGGGCCGGCGCCGTCCCGCCTCGCCCTCCTCTGTCTTGGGGAGGCGCTGGTCCTTCTCCGGAAGCCCCGAGCCGGGCGCCGGCTGGCAGCTGGGCGCCGGGAGGCGGGGGGTGCCCGGAGGCGGGGAAGAGGCCTGTCTGCCCTCGGGGAGAGGCCCCCACAGAGGCCGGAGGGGCCCCCCAGAAGCCCTCCAGAGACGGAGGGGTCCCCCAGAAGCCTCCCAGAGAACGGAGGGACCCCCCCGATAGCGGAGAAGCCTTTCGGCGTCCCGCAGGACTGAGGCGAGCGGCACCGCCCGGCGGCGCGGGCTCTTGCGCGCCCCCTCCTGCCTCCTCTGCCCTCGGTGGGTGAGGGAATGCCAGTCCCGGGCTTACCGAGCCCTTTCCTGCGCGCTCGCACGGCGCTTTGCGCCCCTCTGGCGCGGAGCTCCGCTGGCCGCATCCGGCTGCGCCATGGCTGCGGCGCGACTGGAAGGACGCGGACTGCGTTCGGCGTTCCACCATGGTGAGCGGCTGCGATGGAGCGGCGCCCGACCGCCGGCCGCGGGCAGCCCCGCTCGAGCCGCTGCTGCGGGGGCCGGCGAGCGTGTGGTGAGCGCTGAGCTGTGTGCGGGGGGTTGGCTGGCTCTTGGGGCGCTGCCTCGCCCTGCCCTTGCTCCTAAGGGGGCTTTTCAATGCGGTGCTCGCCCGTCGTTAACGGGGGGTGGACATGTGCGGGTGTTGCTGCAGCCCCGTGGCGGAGAGGCTTTTCCAGAGGGGTTTTTAAGTGTAAGAGGAGCGAATGTTCTGAGCAGGACGTGGTGTCGGTGGCTGTAGCTTCATCTGTGGAGCTGTAGAGTCGTGGGAAGGATGGAGGAGAAGGAACGAGGCTCCCGGTGAAGGGAGGGAAGTGAGGAGGTGCAGTGTCCAGCCCGGCGTCGAGAAGTGTCTGGGCAGGAGGGGACACGTTGGTGTAGGAGCCGTGGAGCAGCCCGTGGCCCGAAGCAGGGGGTGGACACGGGGAGCATGGGCTCAATGAGAGGAGGAGCACGAAACCTCGGCGTGGTGGGTTTAAATGGAGGGCTGGGAGCGAGAGCGGCATCCAGCCTGGGCAGGGGAGCTGGGTCTGCTCCTTCTCCACGTGAGCAATGGTGGTTTGCAGGTAGCATCTGGCTGCACTTGCTGGAACGCAGAGCAGGAGAGAGTTGTGTCCTGGTTTTCCCCTACAAAGGCAGGACATGGGTGGAAATGTGGCAGCGGGGAGGGAGTGGGGTAACTGGGAGCCCCCATGCGCCTCCCAGCCCCATCGCGCTGGGTTGGGGCTGCAGCTCACCCCAAGGCACCCTTGGGTGCACCCACGCTCTGTGATGGGGTGTTTCCGGGCCTGAAGGGTTGTCCCCGTGTCCCTGCTGGGCTCACGGTGGTGGCACACTGGTCTGCGTGGGACTGGGAGTGGCCGGGAAGGGTCTCACGCTGAGGCCGTCGCTGACCCTCGTTTTCTCTCCGACCATAGGGCTCCTCGATGTACCTCTTGGGTGTGTATGGAGCCCCCACCGGCCGGTGCCTTCTGCCATCAGCACCCAGTAAGTGCCTGGTACCCCTTTCCAGGAGATCTTCGCTTGGGCACCTTGGGAGGGTGAGCAGCTACTACCATGGGATGGTAGCATGGGGACAGCCACCTCCCTTGTCCCTTGTCCGGCCGGTCCCCTGACCCTCTTGCTCTTCTGTGCCCCTTCAGCTGCCAGAGCAAGAGTTTGTGAACCTGTTCATTGGGACGCAGGCGGTGGGGGCCATCATCGGGAAGAAGGGGCAGCACATCAAGCAGCTGGTGTGGTTTTTGGGTGCCTCCATCAAGGTGAGGAAGAGGCCACGGGGCTGGTCCTGTGTTTTGTGCCTCAGTTTCCCCTCCCCACTGCCGAGGGCAGGGAATGGGAGTCTGCGGGTTACAGTGTTGCTCCCCAAATTATCATAGAATCGTTTCGGTTGACAGAGACCTTGAAGACCATCCAGTCCACCCTGCTGCCCTGGTCAGGGACACCTCCCACCCGCCCAGGTTGCTCCAAACCCTGACCAACCTGGCCTTGAACACCTCCAGGAATGGGGCAGCCACAGCTTCTCTTGCCATCTCATGTTGAGCTTCTCATCAATCAGCACCCCCAGGTCCTTCTCCTCAGGGCTGCTCTCCATCCATTCTCCGCCCAGCCTGGATTTTTGCTGGGGATTGCCCCGACCCATGTGTAGGACCTTGCACTTGGCCTCCTTGAACTTCATGAGGTTGGCATGTGCCCACCTCTCCAGCCTGTCATTAGTAGAAGGCCAGGCCTGCAGCACCCCGGTTATCAGCCCGGCTCGGGTGGGAGGGGATGCTCCTGCATGGGGGGGTTGCCCTGCGTTGGGGGGGTACATCCCACCAAGGGAAGGTCTTGCCAAAGTGGGGGCTGCGCTCATGCTCCCTCTCCCTCATCCCTCCCCAGATCGCCCCGGCAGAAGGTCCCGAGGGCAGTGAGCGGATGATCATCACGGGGCTGCCCGAGGCTCAGTTCAAGGTGCGCTGGGTGGGGGTTGTGGGTGGGGGGGACAGTAAGGGACAAGTCGAGGGCATCCCTGTGGTCACCACTGTGCTGCCAGCCTGGCTTGGCCTCCCTCAGCGCCAGGGGAGCTCTTTGCTGGGTACAGTGGTTTTGATGCTGCTGGACATGGGGACATCATCAGCTTTGGGGATGGAGAGGCACAGTGGGCGCTGCCTGATGGTTTTCCTTCTGTCCGTCTCCTCCCCAGGCCCAGGGGTGAATATTTTGGGAAGCTGGAAGAGGAAAACGCGAAAGACGTGAAGCTTGAAGCCCACATCAAGGTGCCTTCTTTCGCCACTGGCCATGTTATAGGCAAAGGTGGCAAGATGGTAGGTGGTGGTGCCCCGGGGACGCAGAGTTGGGCATCAGCCATCACCCCCGCCCACCCCAGGGGGACAAATCCCGAGTGCACAGTGGTTTCGGCGATGTCTCAGCCCCCATGTCCTGGTGGTGGTTCTTGTTGGTCCCAAGGAAGGGGGAGACACACAGGGTGCCTGGTGCCGTGGTGACACCAGCAGCAGAGGATTTTGGCTCTTCCACAACACAACCCTCTTGTGGTTCGCTCCAGGTGAATGAACTGCAAAGCTTAACCAGTGTGGAAGTCATTGTGCCACGAGACCAAACCCGGACAAGAACGAGGAGGTCATCGTTAAAATCATTGGGCATTTCTTTGCCAGTCAGGTACAGTTTGGCCGTGGCTTTACCCAATATTTCCCGGCTGCTTCCGTCCACTGAGGAAAGGCGTGGGGTGGCTGAGCCCAGCACCACCCGAGTGTCCTGCCACTCTTCTTTCAGGTGGTCCCTGTGCCCCCAAGAGGCACTGAAAGTGTTTCGGTAGCTCCCCCCGGCTGTGGGAGTGCTGAAATTGAAGATTGGCTCGATTGAGCTAAAAATGGGTGTTTTGGATGCTGTGCAGAGCAGCACCCAGGGTGTGAATGGACTCCTCGGTGCGGGCAAAGCCATGCGCATCCCACCTGGGTGCATCTTCCATAACCTTGTCTCCTGTCCACTTGAGAGGGATGGTGGCCCCCCAGAAAAATTCAGGTGCTCTTGAGGAGCGATGGAGGAAGCGCAGGTTTAAAAAAAAAAAAAAAAAAAAAAAAATCAAACAGAAAAACCAAACCAAAACAAACCCCTTGAAATTACTTACAGCTTGTCTGCAGTGACAAGTTGGGAGTGGCAAGATGCTCGGTGGGGGCTTGGGGGTGGGTGGTAGGGGGAGAAACAGTGCCCTGACCCCACCTCTTGCTTTTCCCCTCTCCTCCCCAGGACTGCACAGCGCAAGATGAGGGAAATGCTCCAGCAGGGGAAGCAGCAGGAGCAGAAACACGCTCCGGGAGCCCCGGCCTCGCAGCACAGCAAGGGAGGCTCCCGCCATGATGCCCAGCACTGCCCGATGAGTGTAACCCCACTGCCAGACTTCGCCCCCCCCCCCCCCAGCAGGTCAGGGGAGCAAACCAAAGACCCCTCCCAAACAGCCCCCCCCCCCCCCCCATTCCACATGGCACTGTGAGGATGCGCAACCGAGGGGTACGGGGAGGGCTCTCTCCATCACCTCCCGACACTATCCCTTTAGTTGGACTAACATAGGCAGAGAGAGAGAAAGAGAGTTTTTATTATTCTTTTTTTTTAAATTTTTTATTTCTTAAAAGCCACCGGTTTTTCATCCCAGGCATGGCCAGAGGAGCTCGCCCAGCGTTGAGGGGGGGAGGTTGGGCTGTGTTGCGCAGCGCAGCGGCTCATCAGTTTTTAGAATTAATGCAATGATAACGAAACTAACGGCGATTTTTAAGTTTTGTAAGGATTTTAATTCTTTATTTATTTCATTTCAGAGGGAGTGGGGGCGGGAGGGGGATGTTTGTTTTTTAGCACAAGCTGGCTTTTCTAGAGGTTAAAGGAAAGGCCGTGCTCGGCCGTAAACGCTTTGGGGAATGATCCCGGTTGCAAGGAGAGAAGGGGGAAAGAGGGGCCGGGCGGGAAAGCCAGATTTCCAAGAGGTTGTCAGCCCAGGGCTGGGAAAAAAAAAAAAAAAAAACCACTAGCAAAATAATTTTTTTTTTTAATTTCAAAAATAAAACGCATACAACCCTCAACCCCCGATGACACACACACAACCACAAACAAAAACTACCTCAGGGTTTCATACCTCAGCACACTGTGCTTCTGTTTCCCTTTTAGAGATTTTGTGTGCCTTACAAAACTGATAACTGGCACATTATTTTTGTTTATTTTCTTAATAAAAAAAAAATGAATTGGAAAACATGCTCTACTGAGTGCGAGGCGGGAGAAGGAAAGCAATCCCACGGGTGCCAGAGCTCTTCCATAGTCTCCTTCTGCTGGCTGAGAACCAGGGGCCGTTCCTTCGGAGAAAGATTGAGAAATGTTTAAAAAGAGAAAAAGAAAGAAAAATAAAAGAAAAAATGAGGGGAAAGAAGAAAAAAGGGAAAAAGATAAAAAGGGGGAAAAAGAAAAAAGGGAAAAGGAAAAAAGGGGGGGGGGGAAGAAAAAAAAAAGGGAAAAAAAAAACAACAACCCCAAATATAAAAAAAAGAAAGGTAGAAAGGAAAAAATAAACCAACCAAACCAAGCAAGGTAAGTGGTGAAAGCCGTCCGGCAAGAGGAGGGACGAGAGCCAGCGGTGGGGTGGCGGTGCCAGCGCCGGCCCTGGGGGCTGTGACACCACACTGCAAAATGTTCTGTGAAAAAAAACAACCAAAACCCACCCAACGACAACAACATCAAAAACCAAAGAGAAATCTCTCCAGCTCACAAGAGCCTGAGCTTGCTCTCTGTTGCTTTCTCTCCAGTGACTCGGGGGGGGGGGGGGGGGGGAAGGGGAAGGGGAAGGGGGTATAGCGGAGCTGAGAGTGGGGGGGGGGTTGTGGTGGGAGTTTGCCCCATGGCTGTGATGGGGAGAGAAGGGGTGGGTGGGGAGCGGGGGATGTGGTGTCAGGTTTTTTAGGGTGGTGTGGGTTTTTTTGCCAGGTGTCGCTTTACCCAGTGGCTCGGGGAGTGTGACGAAACAGGAAAAAGGGCTTCACTGAGAGGTTCAAATTAACAATTGATTTGGACTTCACTCACAGGTCCAATACGTCACTATTGCAAGTTCTGTGTGTGCGATGGCGATTACACTATTGCGGTTTAGAAGCAATTAGCGGGATCCACTATTGCAAGTTACAAATGATCCCGACAATTGACAACACAAACCACAAGGGCGCTAGATATTAATACCTTAAAAGAGTGCACCAGTCACAAACTCAATCGCATGCCCTATACCGTACGGATGTTTCTTAGTCACTTACCCTCTCTCTCTCAGGTGAGGTCACTCCATCCCGGGGAAGTTACCCTGTACAGCGTCCTGGATGGAGGGGGCGGATCTCCTAGGGGCCAGCTGTATCCTTGGAGGATTCCCCATTTGTCTCCCCAGACCCTGCGGTTTATATTTCCTGACTCGGTGAGGGTGCAGGATTATGCCCGAGTGGATTACACTGTCTGGGATATTTCCCTCTGGTGGTGCCATAGCGAAGTCTCTGTTGCCAATTTGTGATGTCCGGCGCTCAGCGTCAAGGGAAGAGTGGTGGGATGGGACTCGGGGCATTTTGTTTGTTAAGGGCCATTTGGTTTTGGTTGTTCTGTGCCATCTTGAGATAAGCCCGGGCTGAGCTGTTTTGCAGCTCCCCCCAAGTTCTCTCTGCACAGCCAAGGCACGGCGGAGATGGAGCTGAGTGGGATGGCAGCTCCCTGCCTCTCACCTCTGGTGCTCTGAAACCGGCTTGGCTGGCTGCTCCCACACAGTGTGTTACTGGCTTGCCCAGCAGGTAAAGAACCCAGATTTGGGACGCCACTGGGGTGTCCGTAAGGGGTCCTGGGGGGGACTCTTGCAGGCCAGAGGCAGTCTGGGGCAGCCCTTCAAGGATCTGGGGGTCCCCTCTGGTGCCTCTGGGGAGGATTTTGTGGCTGGAGAGGGCCCAGCTGGTTTCAAGAGGTGCTTCCTCCCTTTCTCCAGCCCACCCAGCTCCCCCGACACCACCACCCCCCCAGGTTGGTGGGTGCCAGCAGTGCCAGCCTGTCCCACTGGGTCGGGCACTGAGGGGGGCACAGCCCCAGCCGCGGGATGGGAGGAGGAACCACAGCACCAGGGATAGAGACCAACATTTTATTTCTTTAACATTTCCCATGGGGGGCACCCCAGGGTTGCGCGGCTGCACCGCAGCTGGTGCCAGGAGGGACTCCAACGTCCCCCCCACAGCTCACCTGGCTCCGCTCGTGATGCTTTTGATGGGGCTCAGCGCGGCCTCTTCTGTGCTACGGACCAAGCGGCTCCAGGTAGGCGACTGCTGCACCGCACTGTGCCGCAGCATGGGGAGGGGTGGGGGGCTGCGGCGCAGGGCTGGGAGCTGCTCCCGTCTCACCCAGCTCCCGGGGTCCTGCAGAGGGACTGGAAGAAGCCAAAGCAAGGGACGATGGACGCAAGAGCCTGCCCGCAGGAGCAGAGCGGTGAATGGCCTGGCACCGAGCACCATGCAAACAGCCGGAGCTGTGCCGGGGGCTGCCGGCTGCTCACTCCGTCCCCTCCCTCAGCAGCTTCTCGGCTAGCGGATGAAGGATGGGAGCTCAAGTCGATGCAGGAGAAGCAGGGAGTGTGGGGGAGACCCCCAGATCCTGCCCCAGACCCTCAGCCCGTGCCCTGCCTGCGCTGGGCAGCCCTGCCTGCCTGCTGAGGAGGGGGTGCTGCCCGCGGGCTCCGACGGAGGAGACGGGGTGCAGCGGGTCTCTTCTCTCTCCTCCTCTGCAGGGCAACCGAGGAGGCAGCACCGGGCCCCACAGGACCCACTGGGCTCCCTGCCAACCATATACCATCTGAGCAGTGATGCCTCTCTCTACCCCCCCCCCCCCCCCCCCAAGCCCCCACGTCCCACTGCCCTCCTCTGCCGCCTATAGGTCCTATCAGTGGGGACAGCTCCTTCTGGTCCAGGCACCCCCTGGGCTCCTGGGCCCCCCGAGGGCCACCGCAAGAGCCCCTGCAGCCTGTGCTCGCTGGCCAACTGGGAGGACTGCAGCAGCCTGTTGAGGAGCAGCTCCTCTTCCCAGAGCTCCCTCTACCACTTCCTGGAGCCCTGGCCCAGTGCAGCAACAGAGCCAGTGGTGCTCACACACTCAGGACAACCCCGCTCTCCCATGGCTGCTGGTGGGGCAGTAGGGAAACTGGGGCTGGTCCTCGGCCAGGAGCCTCCACAGGAGCTGCCAGCAGGGACCAAGAAAGAGTGGGTTCCCCGGCAGGGGATGGACAGGGCACAGAGGCCCATGGACGAGCACCTGTCCCCCGGAAGCCCCCCAGCCATGGACATGGACAAGGTGGAGCGGGTGCGGGAGATCACGTATGCTTTCCAGGCCTTGAACGCAAAGACGGAGGAGTCCTGCAAGACCATCGGCAGGGAGTGTGGCCAGGCAGACCCAGGGCTGTGCAGGGCAGGAAGGTGCCTGCGGCAGGGCTGCGCCCAGCTGTGGGGCTACCTGAAGGGCTGGTGGAGATGCCACTAGATGTGTCTGCTTCCGCCAGCCCTGCAAGTGGTGACAGCGCCAGGCCCAGAAGACCAACAGTGCCCCGAATACTGAGCGGCTGTGGCGTGTGGGGCCGGGAACCCCTCTGGGGTACCCCCTATGTGAAACATTAAAGATAAAATGTTTGTCTCTAGCCCTCGTGCAGTCCTCCCTCCTCCCATCCCACGGCTGCGGGTGCTCCCCCGAGGGAGCAGGCTGCAATCAGCAAGCACTGTGTGTTGAGCTCCCCTGCTCACAGCCATGCTCCACCTGAAGGCGGCAAGGCAGGAGCAGTCCCCAGCCGACTTGGGCGCAAAAAGGTTCATCTGACTCAGCGGGTGAGGAATGGCCCGTTTCAACTCCGTACCTTTGGCATTCTCAGGTGGGAGGATTTGATGGAGCCAACTGAGAGCGGCAGCATACGCTGTGGGGCTCTGAGCTGCTGCGTGGTGCCAGGTCTATCCAACGTCAGGCAGTACGTTCCCAGGAGATGTCACTGATAACAACTCTTCCGAGGAAGTGGGGCCGTTTCTGTAGTCGTAGCCTGCCTGGAGAAACAACCCACGGAGCTAACAGTCTGCTGAGCAGCAAGGGAGCAGAGTCGCTGACTCTCAAACAAGGACTGAAGTACAGCAACTCACTCTATTGCCTTCCCCCTTCGCCCGCTGCCTCCCACAGTTTGGAAGAAAAGAACCAGGGAGCTCCAAAGGAGGGGACCCCTCCCCCACTCCCCCAAATCTGTCCAACATCCCCAAACCTCCCTCAAGACACGGGACTCCTCCCACACATCTCCACTCCCCACACCGCCAGCCCTCCCCCTCCCCCAACGCTCCAAAAAGCAGCAGTCCTTAGGGCAGACTCCTTAAGCTGACTCCACAGCTATGGCTCCACGTCGGCTCTGGGGGAGATAAGGGGGCCCCGGGGCTCTCCGTGGGCTTTAAGGGGGTTCCAGGGCTGCCCACGGGCTCCCAGCAATGCCCGTGCCCACCACCCACCCCCGCTTCAGGGGGCCCAGCGCTGACATCCCCCGACCCATCTCGGGGGTACCTGGGGGGGCTCGGCCGTGGGCTGGAGGCGGGCGAAGGGGGCACGGCCGGGCTGACCTGCCGGGGGGGGGGGGCCTGAGAGCGGAGCCCAGAGCGGAGCCAAGCGCCCGGCCAGGCCGGCCCCGGGCACCCTGCGCTGCGGCCGGGGCTGCCGCCACCTGCGGGGACGAGCGGGGGGTGAAGGGGCGGCAGCGGGGGAGGGGGGGGGGGCCTGAATCGGCCCTGTTCCCCCCGGGGACCCCCCACTCGGCTCTGCCCCCCTCAAACAGGCCCAGGCCGCCCCCCAAGCCCCCCAGCCCGGTCCCGGCACCCCACAAACCCCCCAAACTGGCCCTGGACACCTCCGCACCACCGCTCCTGCCGCCGCTGCTGCCGCCGCCGCCGCCGCCGCCCGCCCGCGCCCGCTCCCGCTCCCGCTCCCGCCTTCCACGGCCCCGGTTCCCCCCTCTCCCCCGGTACCAACCCTCGCAGCTCCCGACCGCCGACGCATACCGGAAGTGGTCCCCTTCGTGTCCGCCCACTCGCGCATGTGCCGAGGCGAAAACCCGGGCCACGCCCCCCTGCGTCGCCGCGGCAAACGCGAGCGAGGGGGCGGGGCCGCGCCGAGGAGAACGAGCCCCACATCACAGCTTCTCTCCGCGTCGGGCAATGCGAAGCCGACACCATCCCTGCCCTCCCCAAAATCAGCCGGGACCCCCCGAAACCATCCTAGCCCTCCCCAAAATGAACCGGACATCCGTCTGCAGAGTTCCGCCAGCACCCCGACGGACATCACCGGGATGGGGGGAAAGAAAACAACCAGAAAGGTACTGAAAAGAACGTGGAGACGGTGCTTAGAGATCCTTCTGAGAGGCAAAACCCGGCCTTTGTTCTCATTTTTGAACACGGGGTTTCACAGTGCTTCGCGGGCACTTCTTTCCCAGAGTTTTGCCCCAAACCCACGCTTCTAGCCCCGCTCCCCAAGCCCTCCCTCGGGGCCCACCGCCTTTCCCCAGCCCGGCCTGTCCTTAAAGCTTTTCTTTCCACACACAGCCCTTTCCACTCACCTCCCTCCGGGGCCTCCTCTCTCACAGACACCTCACAGCCCTGCAAACCTCCCTCTCCCGAAAAGCCATTCCCCCCTCGCTCCCCCCTCACGCAACACCTATTCCCCTCACACACTCGCTCCCACCCCTCCCCCCATCCTCTCTCCTCCCTTCCCCCTCCCCCCATCTTTCACCCCCCCTTCCCCTCTCCTCCCATTCAAAATGGCCCTTCCCTCCCCCTCCCGCCTTTTCCTGCCTCAGCCCCCGCCCCCCGCTCAGGTGACACCGCACACAGCCGCCATGAGGCGCGGCGGGGAGGGCCGGGGCTGTGAGAGGCGATGGCGGGGAGGGAATTTTTTTTCTTCTTCTTTTCATCTCCTCAGGCTTCGGGCAGCCCCGCGTGGGCGGCTGGAGATCCCCCCCCTTCCCTGGGGCGGCCCCCGCCTCCCTCCTCCCCACAGGCTCTCCTCAGGGGGAGCCCCCAAATCTGTCCCCTGGGCGGCCCCACAACCTCCTGTGTGTCCGGGAATGGGGTTTCCCTCAGGGAGAGCCCCCAAATCCATCTCTGTCATTGCCCTACAGCCTCCTGCATGGCTGGGAGCAGTGATTCCCTCAGGGATAGATCCCCCCTCATCCCCAAACCTATCCCCAGGGTGGTCCCACAGCCTTCTGCATGGCTGGGAGCAGTGTTTCCCTCAGGGAGAGCCCTCAAATCCATCCCCAGGGTGGTCCCACAGCCGCCTGTGTGGCCAGGAACGGCGTTTCCCCCATGGATGGAGCCCTCTCCTTCCCCCTACCCCACTCCTGGGCAGCCTTTTCCTCCCTCCCACCTTCTCCCCACAGCTCTTCCAGGGCTGGGAAAACACTCCTGCCCTTTCTCTTCCTGCGGGTTTTGAGTAGAGCCCCCTGTCTGCCCAGCCCACACGTAGGGTCTGGGCAGCTCCACGCCTTGTGTTTGAAGCAGGAATTGGGATATTTCAGTTTTCTTCTGCCATCAGGCATGGTTGTGAAAGGGCCACTTGTAGTGGTTAGGCTTTGGTGGGTGAGTAACAGCAAATCTTATTTAACTTTTCCTTTTTTTCAGATTTTGTGTAGGGGGCTCGTTGTCCTCACGCCCGCGAGTTCTGCTCCAGGTCAAGCGAAGCCCCATGGAACTGGCCCTAAGGGCGGCGGCGGCCATGGACCAGCGCCCCTTTGGCGTCGAGAACGTGGTTTATTTTGAGGTGAATCTCCCTGTTTTTCTTGAAAAGCGGGGGGCTGGTTTGTAGCGAGGCTTAAAACCCCGGGTTGTGCCTAAGTGTGGGGCTGATTTCAACCTCAGGGGCTGCGACTCCGTCCTCAGGGGCTCCGACTCACAGCCCTGGCAGCACCGTCAGCGTGCTGGGCTCAGCGTTCTCTTGTATTTTGAAGGGTTTCTTACGGATCGGCAGCAGCCGGGGATATTTAGCAGCTGTGTATTGGTGGTGGAATCCGTGTGGTGAAAAGATCTTTGGGGTAAAGAGGTGAATAGGTGGTTTGTTTTTTTTTTCACCTCGAGAATGTTTCTTGTTGCCTTGTACCTGTAAAAAGATGTTCAAATCGTTAAGGTGTTCAAATAGTTTCATAAAATTACCCCCTAGACAGGAATATGTTTTGTGGTTGGTTTGGGTTTTTTTTATGAGTCCTTTCAGCCTGCTCTCCAGGTGGAAATGGGCAATGCAAAGGCATTACAATGACAGATTTGCTAAATATGTTGCCGAGGTCTATATTAGTGGCTTTTCCTGAAGCGGGGAAAAGACGTCCTGTTTAATTCTTGTTTGCATTTCAAATTCTCTGTGAAATGGATTAAGCAGAGAGGGCTTCTTTTTGTGGGTCTGCCCTTGGGAGGAGAGCGCCTTTAGGAAAAGGCTTTTCTGGAGGGGACAGAGAACTTAATTGCTGATGTCTCTAAAAGCGCGCCCTGTTTGGGTGCTTTGAATTTTCCAGTGTGGGAAAAGCCGCAGAAGTGTGTATTTCTGTCCAGCTGCAGAGAAATGGGTAATACTGAGCCCTACAATAGCTTGGTTGTTTTTTTTTCCCCTGTGTGATGACTGGTGTGGAGGGAGTTTGTACCAAAGAGTCAACTTCTGATTGTGGGCAGCCCCTGTTTTAGGAAGTGTTGCACAGATTGCTTATCGATGCAACTGCTGCCGTGACTCCCGCACTCCCTGCTGCTGTCAAGCTTTTATTACTTGTTCTGAAAAGCTCTCGAAATACGTGCTGAGCTGCGCGGCTCCCCCGAGCCAGGTGGCCATGGCCACTGCCTCCTCGGCTCCTGTTGGCCATGGCTGACTATTTTCAGCAGGATTTGAGTATGTCTGTGTGCTCCTCCTTCCCTTTTAGCCATCTGTTATTTGAGTTTGGGACTCGGAGGCCTTACTGTCTTCCTGCGCTCTGTTTTTTATCACTGTTGACAGTTCTGGATTCACCAATAACAGTACTCAGCGCTTACATCTGGAACTCCCTGAAAACAATGAACTCATTAATCCAGGGCCAAAGGTTTAGAAATAAATGGAACAAGGTCAAGCCTTGGGATCTTTAGTAACGTGATTCGGAGCCTCTCACCTGGCTTCTTGGTGGAGCTGGCACAGAGGTCGGTGATAATCCAAAACTGCAGAGCGAGCTGGGTGCCCGTGGAAGGGGAACTGCACTCTCAAGTGGCAATACTTGGGGTCTCGTTGCCTGTGGGAGGGAAAGGGACGTCAAGAGTCAACCTAAAGGAACTTCTCACCTTCAGAGGTCGCACTCTGGAGGTGACGGTTAATTGAGGGGAGTCGTGGAAGCGTGCCTTACTGAGCAACATGCTGCTGCCGGCCCGAGACTAAATGTCTCCAAAGTTTGGGGTTGGTTTAAGTGCTCTTTGGTTATTAGCTGGATGTCACTCTTAGAAGCACCTCTTGCCCTGTCTGGAGGGGTTTGCTGCTGCCTCCTGCATTGGGCCGAGGGGACCGGCAGCCTTCAGGACAGGGACTTTCTCAAGTGCAGAGGCTAAACCCAGTGTGTGCTGCTTAAAAACTGCTCTGGGTGTTAGTGCGGCGGTCACGGTGAGAAATGTGTTGGCTTAGGGGAGCCTGAGATTTGCATTCCTCTTAAGTGCAGGGGATTTTGGGGAGCCTGGGTGGTACAATCCCCTTCCTGCTCCCAGATTCCTGTCGCTGACCCGTCAGCGGGGTGTTAGCAGAGCTGATGCCCGCAGCAGCTGAGGGTCGGCATGATCCCGGCATCGACAGAGCTCTGGAGCTGAGGAATGGGAGCGTGGCCCATTTCCATCACAGCTTGTGAGGGAAATAGTGCGGTTTGATATAGCCGGGGTGTGTAAACGGGGATTCCTCTGTGCACGTGTGCTTACAGGGTGCACGCACGTGTGTTACTTGGAGTGTTTCTTAATGCCTGTGAAGCTTTACGAGATTGGTTAATGAGCGTTGCTTTGCTGCGCAAGTGCAAAGTGTTATTTTCATGGAGAAACCAGCTCAGATGTTCCCTTTATTTTTCTTTTTTTTAAAGGCAGAATGCCTATTTTAAAGCTTTCCTTGCAGGCAGAATGACATCTGCTTTTGAGGATTGTTTCTTTCCCTGCGGGGTGGGAAAATTCTATAGCCTCGCTAAGGCTGCAGAGGAAGAAAACTTGTCAGTTTCCTGGAGCAAACTGCAGTTTGGAGAGGGGGGTGGTTTGCCAGAGCGCCTTTTAGCACCTTGTCGGGCACATTTCTTTTCCCTGGGGGGGGCTGAGGTTTAACATCGCCTTTTCATTTGCCTAGCTTTTGGTTGTATGAATTAATGGGTGTTTCAATGGGAACCACAAGACCTAATTTCTCAGTTGCCGTCTTAAAAACTGTGCAGGGACAGAAGTGGGACAGGGAGGTGACCGGAGTGAAACGCTGAAGGCTGTTAAGGCTGGAATAAGGAATGGCAGGGCTTGTTCTGGTCACCCAATATGACAATAAAAGGCCACAAGTTCCTCGTGGAGGTAAAGAACCGACAATCTGGGAGGGCGTTCAGGGATTTGCCTCATCGAAGGGTTTCCAGGGGAATACAGGGGTCACTCTCCATCTCATTCCTGGTGAGCTGCCTGCCTGTTAAGACCGTTACTGCATTATAACCACAGAGACAGGCCCTGAGTTTAGGTTTGGGAAGCCATTAGCTAATTTTGTGGTTAATGCTTTTTTCCTTTAGAGTGAGTCTGTGACTCGGTTCTCTCTGCTGAAGATGAGACACGTCCTTCCCTCTGCTTTGGCAATGGCCGCTTTCCTTGGGCACAGGGACCGCACACCCCTCTGGTCCTTTCTCTGTAAGTAAATCGTGGCTGTGCCGCCTTCCTGCCCGGCCTGGGGAGCTTGTCCTTTACTGAATGAGAAAGCAAGTTTTTCCCTGGAAGGAAAAAAAGAGATTTAAAAATCTCTGTCCTTCTGTGCAGCACTGCCATCCCAATGCAGCCTTGGGAGAGGCACCTTTCCTCCAGCGCTGGAACCATGGCAGGGAAGGGACCTGCTATGTTGTTAGATGGATGAATTTTATTGTTCTTTGGCAAGAAATGAATATGGTGACAATCGTTACCCGGTCCAGCCGGCCTTAGTGGTCAGCCCCCTCCTCCCTTTCCCTGTGGGAAGGCTCCGAGGATCTCCCAGGCTATAGGAACAGGCAGGCAGTAAGGATGCTGTGCTGGGAAGCTTTGACTGGCTTTGCTATCTTCCTCCTGTGAATGGAGAGATGGATCCTCAGCACTTTGGAGCTCACCTTCCCCAAACGCTGAGTTTGCCATTTGTTATCCACAAATGATGCGATTTTCTGTGCAGGAAACAGGATTTTTCAGAAATTCCAGCACGGTATGGGAAGAAAACGCTCCTGGAACTTTTAATGCAGGTCATTCCTTTTTGGTGTCGCAATTAAAAAGTGACGTCTGTAACTTTGAAACAAATATTTGTACATATTTGTCAATGGGTGCAATTCACGTAGTCGCTGGAAGGAGAAGGGATCTTAACCGCATCTCTTATTTCAGGCTGTATCCTGATAACGCCAGGGATTGATGTCCCGCTGGGGATTTTTCTCCAGTTCCCATCTTTTGCGGCTAATTGAGCGGCAGAGATTTTCCAGCTAGACAGGCAGTGAGCTCTACGGAGGGAATGCGAGTGCAGATCTAACGTTGACTGTGATTAAACTATATTGTTAAAAGACTCCTGCCTTCCAAAGAAAGTCTGGAAAAGTGAAAAAGGATGTGCCTTTCTCCTTTGGGATTGCTTTTGTGTCAGAGGGGATGGAAACAGCCCACCGGGCTTTTGCTCCGCTCCTGGCTTTGGCTTGGAAAAAGCCCGAAACGGCTCAATCCCTGTGGGGCCGACTGTGACCCAGGTGAGGGGCAGCTGTGCCAGGAGATCCGGAGGGTCCATCTCCACACCTTCCGTGTCCAGTGAGAGATTTCCCCGAAAGGAGGGAAGTTCTGGGAGAATGGGGAGTGGTGCAATGATGAGGGTGGCGAGGAAGGCTAAAGGATGGTCTTGATGATTTTTACCGTGAGTGGGTTTTTTCATATATCTTTTGGGCAGAATGGCCGGGGACTTTGTGTTTAGGCCGATGAAGGTCAACTCTAAAATCCGCATTGGGCCATGAGTTCCAGCCCAGCGGTCAGAATAACTGCAAACCCTGGGGAAAGGGGGCTGAGGAGCGGGTGCGTGGTTGGTTCGGCGCCGGGGCTCTGCCAGCCGTCGCTGTTGCCGTTGACCTTCTCCCTGTGGATCGGCCACTTCTCCCACTGCCCCACAGCACTGCGGAGGGTCATGGAGGGTTATTTTTGGCTGGAGTATACCCCTGTGCTGGCCAGAAATGGCCAGAGCTAGCCCAGGCTGGGCTTGCCACTCAGGCTGACCTCATGATGCCGGTTGCTGGCCTCCCGCCTTCTACACAACATTCCGACGGTGGTCTTGGCCCACCGTTGCAGCTCTTCTGCTGCTGGCTGTCGGTCTCAGAGTGAACTTTGCGAGTTTGCTCAGGCTTTTGAGGAAGGAAGCGGCAATTTTCTTGCCCGATGGGGCGCAAAAGGGCTCACGTGGTGGAACGGTAATGCTGTTGGTGGCGAGAAGGGGCTGTGGGAGTTGTCAGAGGGCAGTTGGTGATGCTGTGCTGGGAAATAACTGCCATACCTGACACGTCCCCTCCTTCGAAGCGGGTGCGTGCTATCGTGCTGTTCCCAGCTCTGCTTTCTCACCTCCTCTGCCTTAACAATTTCAGTCATGTCAACATTGGCAGCGACTTTCAGGCCGAGATCCCAGACCTGCAGGACAGATCCCGGTTGGAAGAGGAGGAGGAGGGAGCGTCGCTAGTGTGGAAGCCCTGGGGAGACATCGCAACGAACCCGGAAACACAGGACAGAGGTTTCTCTTAATGCTTTTCTTGTCAGTTCCCCCCCGAGATACTAAGGGTCGAAAACTGCACGTTTTCACAGCAGCTGTTTGTCCGTTGGGACCCTCTCCCTCCTTTCCTTCACTGCCTTCGTGGCTGGTAGCACCCGAGGGTGCTCAGATCTGATGGGACAGTGAACAGATAACTGGTGGCACTCTCAGTCGCGTCCTCTGGGAGAGACGGTCAGGGGTGTTTGTAGCTGTCCCACCTCAACTGCAGCGACCTCGGTAGAGGGGAGATCTGTCTCTGGACCTTCTGGTCCCAAAGCTGCTCTGAAGGGAGAGAGAGCGATAGTGGATAACCTGCCTTTTTTGCAGTGGCTTTTCTGGGTCTCCAGTCTGTGTGCTCTGTTTGCCCTCGGCCTTGTATCGTACCTTTTCCTCTTTCTTGATGGGAACTGACTTTCTGTTGGTTTTTGTTGCATTTCTAGTGACAAATCTGCTCAATTTCGCCTGCTCCAATGTGGTGCCGGGGGGAAGAGGCAACCTGGAGCACGCCTTGCACCGCCTGCATGAAGCCCTGGTAAGAAGCAGCTATTTTCGAATTCCTGCTGGAGTAGGACAGACTTAATTACTGGGGTGAGCTGGGAGTCGCTCCTGAGTTTTCTGTTCCGCAGGCTCAAATCCCTTTGCTAAAGGGGCAGAGTTCTTGCGTGCTGCCTGTTGGCCGCCGTCTGCATTAAGGTCTTGTGGGATGACAGACCCTGTGTATCAATAAGAGCTTGTTCTGTCTCTTGTCAATTCTGACAATTTGGAGAATAGAAGTCCTCCTACTCCTGCAGGCAGCTCTGCCTGCAGCGGGGACGAGCCCAGAAGGACTCCAGCAGCAAGCAGTGGCCGTTGGGGTGCCACAGCTTGGTCCCCGGAGATCTGCGCAGGTTCTGGTTTCTTAAAACACATCAGTGTGGATTGAGGAAATATTCCCATCGACTGCCGTGGGCGGAGGTGACCCCGACGCGCTGTTGCTGAGCATCGACTGAGCACCGTCTTCCTACAGTGGGCTGAAGAGTTGAGGTCCCTCCTGAGGGGGAATCTAAGTCTTGTTCTCTGAACTCCTGCAGGAGGGTCTGGAGATGTTGCAGTCTGGGGCACCCCAGCGACCTGAATCCCATCCCCTGGCTGATTATCATTACGCAGGTAAAGCGGAAGCAGAGCTTGTTGCTTCTCCAGGAATGCGAGCGGGTACTGCCGTTCCCTTTGTTCTGATTGAAAGAAGTGATTTTTAAAAACGTGCGAGCAACGGTTCATGTTCTTCGGGGCAGGGAAAATAGTTGTTTTAATCTGTTCCGGGGGTCTTTTGGCGCGGGGAGTGCCTTGTCCCTGTATTCCAGCCCACTGCTGTCCTGTACAGTGATGCCCCACGCTGCTGTACGCTTCTCCTTTCACACGCCGGCTTCACGGCAGCTCTGCTGGCAGCCATAACTGCTCGTGCTAACGAACTCCCTGCGGCATTGGCTAATCACTTTCCACAGGAGGAGAGATGTGGATGTGTGATGAATAACTTGTGCGGATTTCAGGTAGGCTGCGAGTGGTCTAATCATTTGCACGTGGCTATTTCTTCCCAGGCTCAGACACTTGGACGCCCCTGGAGGAGCAGTTGTTTAAAGAGGCTTTTTATGTGCATAAGAAGAATTTCCACCTGATCCAGAAGAAGGTAAAGCCGTTAGACCAAGGCGGGTTGCGGGTTGTTAGTGTGGAGGGGAGTTTTAACCCAGAAAAGTCATCTTTTGAACGGCGTGTCGGAATCCTGTCCTTGGGATGCAGCTTCATGCTAAAAAGACACCGGTACGAAACATAATTTTCCTAATGTGTAATTACCAAAGAAATTGAATCTCTCCGGTACAAAATATGGGAAATATTAAAAGAATAATGACACATTCCGCTGACCATCGGCGTATAACGTACAGTTCTGCCCTCCCAAGGCTTCTTTACGGCCCTTTCAGAAGAAGGGGGCTTGTTTTCGGCCTGATCTCACCTGTGCATTGTGCTGTGGGGACTGCAGACAGAGGGGGGGACAGACAAAGAGCACTGGATAGATTTGTTGTGGGTCTGTGCCTTCAGTGTTTTCCTGCAGTATTTCCCTCATCGATCGCTTCTGTTTTTTTCCTGACAGATTCAGACGAAGACCGTGGCCCAGTGTGTGGAATATTACTACACCTGGAAAAAACACGTCAGGTTTGGCGCCACCCGACCAGGACAGACAGCCAAAAGGCTCCAGCGAGGCACGGATGAGGTGGAGGCGGCTGAAGAGAAGGTAAGAGAACTGCCGGGGGTGGGTGCGAGATGCCCCATGGACGCATTGTCTCGGGCTCTGGGAAACGATCCCCTTCGCATTAAACTTGCTTCTGATGATTTTCGGGGATGTTTCATGACGTCCCAGTGCTCCGTCACAGGAACTGCCGGTGATCCGCCTCTGTGTGGGTCTTGCCAAAATGTTCCTTGCCAGGAAGCAGAAATGTGGTTCACAGAAATACATATTATTTAGGGTTTTTTTTTGATGGCAGCCACTGGGTAAGCATGTCACTTCAGTTCTCTGTAATTCTACTGTTCTGCTGAGGACAGTAGAAATAATATGGTTTTTCTTTCACCATCTGTCTTTGCACCCCATCCTCCCCGTCGAATTTCAGCATTGTTTTGGCTGTTTTAGCATTTGGAGGAGCTCAGCGGGGCAGGCTGGGGCTGATAGAACGCGTTCCACCCAGCACACAAATAAACCCCTCACTGCCTGGGCCGTTTGGGGATGTTTCCAGCCAGTTTTTCGCTTTAGCTGTCCCCCTTGCTGAGGAGCAGGAGAAATGAGCACAAGCTGTCTGGTTTACAGGCTGGTTGCAGCCCAAAGAAGAGGCGCCGGCTTGGGCCCACCAAGAAGCAGAAGAGCAGCGAAAAGACGCCCCGTGGCACAGGCAGTCCCTCCCGCCATCCCGGGGACGCTCCGCGCGGGGTTGGAGGCGCAGGCGATGCAGCTGGGTTTCCCTGCGGGCAGTGTGGAAGGTGAGCTGCTCGCTTTTTCTTCTTGAAACTCACTGCTTTGGGCTCAAACAGATGGAAACTCTCCGAGATGTCTGGGGGGGAGCAGAACTAAGGGCAGCTGGAGGATTCCCCCTGTCCCGCCGCCACCTGCTGCTTTTGTTGGACTTTTAGCTGAAACCGCTGTGTTTTCCTGTGCCTTTGAAGGCCTCACGGTCTCTTCCCTGAGGTGTTGGGGCACCTGTCCCATGCCGCACATGGCCACGTGTTGTCACCACCATTTGTTTAATAGCCGCTTTTCCTCTGCGCCTGTTGGAGCAACGAACCTGTCGGGATTGTTCCTGCTCAGTTCCATCCTCCTCCCGTCTCCCCTGCACTCGGGGCTCCTCCGTCTCCCGCTGACTGCAGCCACAACGGTTTCTCTCTCTCTCTTTGAAGGCCCTTTCCTTCCATTACAGGCTCAGGGTAGTTCATCTCCTTGGGTGAGAATCCCAGCGTTTCTCCTTTGTTTGGCTGAGAGAAAGGTTCCACTGAAGTTCCTTCTTGCGGTTTGCGGCCCGAGGTCTCCTGCGCTGCAGTCGCTCGTGCCAAGCGACATTGCTCGTGCCACACAGAGCCACTCGAGTTTCAGTCCGACCCGATTTTAATCCATCGTGATGTTAATTCTCCTATTTTAATCCCCAATGATCTGCCGTGTTTAACCACCTAGGTCCCACCCAGACGGGGGTACTGATAGAGACTGTGTGGCACCACACAGCAAAACGCACAAGAAACTCACAAAATTAGAAATAATGAAACGTCGTCTAACAAATTTTTTTTTCTTAAAAAAGGAGTTAAAAATCCCCGTTTGTTTTTTCCCTTCCAGGGTGTTTGGGACAGTCAACGGGAGGAACGCGCATGTGAAATACCATCGCCCACGGCAGGATCGGAAGGCCCTGGAGACGTCTTCAAAGGGCGGCGAAGCCGGCAGAAGCCCAGAGGGTGACCTCCTCCCGTTGGCAACTGCGCAACTGCCGGTGCAGCCCAGCAACCAGGTCCCTTTCCACCACTAAGAAAACCCCACCCACCATCTCTCGCCTTCGGCAGCGCCTGAGCTCTGCGGAGGGTCCACCACCACGAGGTCGCCCCCGCTCCAGAAAGACCCAGAAGATAAGAACAGCAGAGAATAAGGTATTGTATTTAATAGTGTTTCCCCCTTAGGTGATAGTGACGTGTAGATTTTCGGTCTTTCTTTAGTGACGTGTAGTCTTTCGGGTGAAAGACTGAGAGGAATTTGCGTCTCCGCCAGCAAGGGATGATGGTCACGTCCTGGTGATGCTCATCTGTGACCTGTGTGTGTCCCCCCCTCACAGCCCCACTTTGGGGCTCTGGAGATGTGTCCTCTCCCGAGTCCAGTCCCTGTCACAGCCCAAATCCTGGCTCAGGAGCCGGAGGGGTCCCCGCAGGGGATGGTGCTGACCCCCACGATAGCAAAGGAGGGAGCCACAGGACCGGTGGTTTCGTCTGGGTAGGATGGAGATGGAGAGGGGCGAGGAGGGGGGTCTCCTGCTCCGCCACCAGAGCAGCTCCCCCAGTTTGGCCCCTCATCCCCTTATAACACTGGGATCAGTGTTTTTAATTACACTTTGTGCGAGATTAATTACATTAATCCTCCCTCCTGCTGCTGGTGGCCAGTCCAGCTTGTGTGTGACGGGATGAGGGGGCCGAGGTGGGAAGTTTGCCTGCTCGTGCGATGCTTTTGGCCTCCCCCGGCACCGGGAGGACTCAAAGCCGGACCTGAACCTCTGCTTTGTGCTTTTCCTTATCCTCAATTACACCAAAGCTTCCCCAGGGAAAGATTTTTCTTTCTAACCGGAAGAGTTGCACTGAGACAGGTAAACTGAGGCAGGACAGTCAAAAGTCCCTCTCTCTCCTGCTGGGACAAAAAAAACCCTGCAGCAAAATAATAATTTGGAGAAGTTTTCTTGAGATGGAACAACACCCTCTGCTCCGAAACTCAAAAGTGAGCTCGCCATCCCCTTTCCCAGCCCCGTTTCGATGATTTGATGTTTTCCAGGCGCCTGGCAGCGGTGGCGAAGGACAAAGAGGGAAGGCGAAACGTCTGTGAGTGCTGTTACCCATCCTGGGATGGGATAATTCGCTTTCTGGAGGCATCTCTCTGTCCTGCTCCGTCCCATCCCAAGCCCACGCATCCACAGATCCCATAGACTTATTAAATCCTTAAATCCTCCAGCCATTTCCTCAATGAAATAACCTTTCTGAGTCCATTTGAGTGGCTTAATCGGGAAAAAGAGGGTTTTGAGTGGCACCGTTTCCTTTGGTGGCATCTCTGTGCGAGGTTTGCTGCGATTTCGGGGATGCTGCAACAACTGGGGAAGGGCGATGGGATGCTCGGAGCATCTTGCCACGGACCCACTTGGCTTCTTTCTCCTGTATTTGCGCCTGAAGCTTTAATACTAAATAATAAAAAAGCAGCAGAGATCTGAGCTTGGATCCCGATGGGATTTTAACGGATTAGACCTCGTTGTCACCCTCCTTCGCTGTGTTCTTTTACATCCCATGTCACCTTTCAGGGCGAGCCGGGGCCGTCAACCTTTGTGCTGAGCAGCGCCGGGGAGGAAGTTCATGACAGCAAATGAATCTGTAGGCTGGAAATGAGGGATTAGCTCCGCTCGGAACATAAAGTAGGGCTGGAGATAGCTGGCGGAAGCGAGGAGAGTAAAACATGGGGCTTCTCTGGCCATTTCCGTACGGCGTAGGACTTGGTCTGGCTAACGAGGGTTTATGGAAGCCGCGAAGGGACGGAGGCTGTGCCGAAGGGAGACCTCCCTGAAACACCCTGATTTGATGCAGGAAATGTTGATGAAAATCAGGGCTGCCCCATAACGGGCATTTCCCCAATGGTTTGTGCCTCACGTGGTCTTTTGGCAGTTTGGGCTTTCAAATACACCCAAACACTGTGTAACCTTTTGCCCTGCCGAGATGCAGCGTTTCCACCCCTTTTCTCTATTCTGGATAGTTTTTCCTCAAAACAGAGCAGGTTTCTCCCCATACGCTAAGTTTTCCAAGCGGGATCAGTATTGGGGTGTATGGCTTTAAATAACTGCCGGGGTCACCCTGAACATTCCGATCCCAGCAACGGTCGCTGTTTATGTGCTGGAGATGGTGCAGACTGGGAGTCACTGGTCTGCAGTCAGAGGGTTTGGTCCTCTGATTGATCTGGAGGCTCAGTTATCCCCCAAAACCGGTGACCGACTTGAGGATGAAGCAGGAGGAGGGTCCCAAAATGACACTTCTGGAAGAGTTACAGGTGGGAGGGCTGTGCCGAGGGTCTGCGCATCCCCCAAAAAGGGGGGGAGACTTCCCAAAATCCCACTGGCATGTCGCCAGAGCAGGGAAGGATGCGGGGGGACGATGCTTTGTGCCCTGCCGGGGGCAGGTTTAGCATCGTGGGTGGGAGCACAGAGCCAAAATGGTTTCTGAGAGAGAAGCAGACTTTCCCCATGTCGCTCGGGGGGGATTTGGGGAGCTGTGATGCCCAAATCGCTCCGTTTATTCCCACTCTGACACCCCTGTAACACACTCAAGCTCGCTGTTGTATTTAAATTGCAATTTTATTTCAATTGTGATTGTATCTAAGTTGCGATTTAATTTAAATAGTGATTTAATTCAAATTGGGGTTTTACTTCGGTGGCGATTTTACTTAAATTGCAATTTAATTCAAATCGGTGTTTTATTTAAGTAATGATTTTACTAAAATTGCCATTTAAAGCGATTTGATTAAGCCCCTTTTGTCCCGTGCCTTTTCTGAGGATGGGGTTTGGGTTTTTGAGGTTTTTTTCCGGTAAATCTGGAGGGGAGTAGACGCATTGCTAAGAAGGGATGGAGGGTGGCGGAGGTCAGCGTGGGAGAGAGGACAGGAAAGCCACAGGCGTGTCATAATTCGGCTGCCAGGTGACGCGGGCGAGTGCCGGGAGCTGGCGGGGAGGTCGCAACAAGTCAGCTTTGAAATTAGTACTCGGGGGCCAGAAAAAGCTCATTCCCAGATGGGAACGTTTGTTCCTTTTGCTCATTAAATTAACTGGTGAGCAGGAGGTGTGACCTTCCCAAGTGTCGCTGCTGCGCGGCAGCAGGTGATGCCATTCAGTCGAAGCAGGGATTTGGGGGATAAAAAGCAGGTTTCCGGTATTTTGCTCTTCTCTAAAGAGAAGGGTTTCCTGGAGGCCCTTTGAAAGTTGCAGTTGCGACTCGAGTGTGAGACGTGGCTGGGTTTTTATTTCTTTGAGCGTGGTGATCCCGGTGATGCCCTTCCCCAGCCCAGGGGGCAAGGGGAGAAGAGAACTCCTGTAGTACTCCTTTGGCTTTTAAGGCACAGATGCTCTTTGTGCAGCGCTGGCAGTGGTATTTCAGCCAAGGAGGGCATTAGCTCTCAGCCCTTGGCTTTTCTTTTGAGGAGAAAAACGCAGTTTTGTGTGGAAAGCAGGCTTGCAGCAAGAGAAGCCCGAGCCTGGTTGGGCTGAAGTCGAAGCTTCACCCTTGCAGGTTCTTGAGGGCCTTTGGAGGTTGGTGGTGGCCATGTCCTGTGGCCAAGTGCCATCTAGTGAGTCCTGCAGGTATCACGTTTGGAGAATGAAACTGGCTGTGCTCAAAAGTGTGGGGTTGGGTTCCCCCACCCCACCCCACTCCACCCCCAGTTTGGAAATCCCTTTTTTATTTTAATTTTAATTTTTCGAAAGGAACCACAAGAACGAAGCAGGAGGTTTGGTTTTGGTTTGAAACACTCAACTGTCTCCCCTTTTAGTAAATCCTTCCAGACTCACGGTATATACAATACAGGTGACATTACAGGTGGTTTTATTTGGGTATGGGAATAAAAACCTCCAAGTCTGCGTTTTTAGGGCTGTGCCTGGAGGAGGAGACACACAGAGTTGTGATGCTCTTGGGCTCGCGTGGCGCAGGGATGGGTGATGACTGGGAGGACGTAAGGGAGCTCTCCTCACCCGGCCCCAACTTGTACCTTCTTCTCCTCACTAAACAGAGACACGACGAGGAGGCGGTGATTGACCAGGGAAGAACGAGCACCGCTGTCACTATTCACTATGAGAAGGAGGAGCTGGAAGGTGAGTCGGGAGAGGTGCCACCAGCCCCACGCGTTTTTCCATCGCGCTAAGTCCCTGCCGCGTCCTGTGCTCAGCGTATGCATCACCTGCAGCGAAACGTGGCGTGCTTCTAAATAAACAAGCACAGTTATTTTCACATTGTTTTAATATTATGGCTTTTAGACAGAGGGGAAAAAGCCCCCATGGCATCTGCGGTGTGAGCGTTGGCCACAGAGCTTGGTAGTTCCCAGCTTATTTTCTCAGAGGCTGCTCTTGGCTTGGAGAGGTCAGGAGAATAATTTGATGGCTGCAGACACAGGGCTGTGATTTTCTTTTTTTTTTGTTCCAGACTTCATTATCACAGGACTGATTGGATCTCCTCTTGTTGCCTTGTGCCATACAAAGATTTTAAAAATAATTACCTTCTGTCGCTGCTTAATGAGCAGGTCTGAGTGTTGTCCAGCCAAAGCTGGAATTTTAGACAAGGGTTGATATTTTCAGGGCACTTTTAGGTGACCCGGAGCCATCGCTTGTTGTTGCTCTGTTGTTGCAAAGTTAGAGTAAAACAGGCTTGGAAAAAAGGGTGTCTCTGACATTCAGGGATGCAGTGAAACTAAAATGAAGAGAAGTTGGTGTTTCCTCCTGGGATGGATGCGCTGGTTTAATCGTGGCAGCGGCGTCAACCGTCTCCGCAATATCGAGAGTGATGCGAACACTGCTTTTTTCGCAGGCCACCGCACCCTGTCCGTGGGCGTGCGGATGCCGCTGGTGAGGCAAAGCCACCGGCGCCACCGGCACCACCGACCCCACCGCCAGAAGCATCGGAAGAAGGAACGGGAGAAGGACTGTGCCCCAATGGAGCAGGGCTACCACTGTAAGTCCCGCCGCAGTGTTCACGAGCCTTCTCGGGGCTGCGTGGGTGCCGGGGTCCTCTGCAAGCAGGTCTGTGTGGCTGATTTGTGTGGTTTGCTGTTCTTCTGAGGGAAAGTGGCATTATTTGGGAGGCAGTTGAAGGCATAATGGATTGAGGCTGGTCTTCCGTAGAGGGATCCTGCCTTTAAAAATGGAAACGTGGGGAAGGAAAGTGGCCCGTCCTTATGCAGAGGTGCAATAGATGCTTCTGCTTCTCCGTGGCTCTGTGCAAGCCTGGCCAGACCCGGGGGAGAGGGGCTAGCCCAATATTTAGGGCTGAACTGGTGCCGATCGATGGCCACTTTGTGTGTGAGCGTGACGGGTCGAATGCAGGTGTGGTAACGGGATTTATCTTCTGCCCCCAGACACCCCATCCCAGCGGGTGCAGTTCATCCTCAGCACCGAGGAGGACGAGCAGCATGTTCCCCACCACTTGTTCACTGAGCTGGATGAGATCTTCCTGAAGGCGGGTGAAGATGCCGAGTGGAAGGAAACGGCAAGGTAAATCCCTGCCACCGGCTGCGGTGGCGGCCATGGGCTCTGCCTTCCGCTCTCCGGGACGTGAAGCTTTTGCAGCTGCAGGTGCCGATGCGCGGAGCCTTCTCCTCTTGCCGCCCCGTAGCTGCACCGAAGGGGTTGCAGAGCTGAGGCTGTTTTCTTGCAACGGGGCTGATCGTGCCCAATGTCCGCAGGTGGCTGAAGTTTGAGGAGGACGTGGAAGATGGCGGCGAGCGCTGGAGCAAGCCCTACGTGGCCACACTGTCCTTGCACAGCCTCTTTGAGCTGCGGAGCTGCATCAGCAACGGGATGGTGCTGCTGGACGTTTGTGCCAACAGCATCGAAGAGATCGCAGGTACTGAGCACGCTGCGTCCCGCCGGGAACGGCTGAGCTCAATTTGCCGCGGTGCCCTTCACTCCCGTATCAAACCCTGCCCCAATGGCACATCCTTTTCCAGAAGTCGCACGGTGTTTTTAAATCGTGGGTTGCTTTTTGGATGTAGACTGGGTGTACAACAGTCACATCAGCTTTTTCTCCCAGTATGGGAGCCTTTTGAAAGCAATTTGTGGGGTCAGAGAGGCGATTAGAGAATATTCTCTGGCCAGAAAGGAGTGTCAGGGCTTGGCAGGCTGCTCTCAGAAACACGGAGTCTGCGTAAGAGCTGAACCTCCTTAAATAAGCTACTTACTACAAGCTGTTTCCTCCCATTCTTTGTTTTGTTTTTTTCCTATTGCCTTAACATCCAGGATTTAAGAGCTTTAAAGGCAGAGTTTATCTGGCAGGTGACCAAGCAGCATATTTCTGTGGGGAAGATAATTGAAGTTAATTGAAAAAGCGGCTTTGGAGAAATTATCTTTGACTGGCAGGTCTCCATTCAGCCCTTGCAAGAGCTGGAGAAATCGGAGCCGTTATTAGCACGTTTCTCCCTGTGTTTGGCAAATTGCAGTCGATGGGCAAAGGAAACTCTGGGAAAGTCTGTGCTAGAGATTGCTTATAATTTGTTGAAATGTGTCGAGTCTAGAGAGTCTGTCTAGAAACGCCAGATCGGGCAAAAAAATGTCATTATCTAGGATGGGGAATAATTATCTGAGCGGAGTGATGAATAAGCACTTTGATGATGGCTTTTAGCAAAAGAGAATTCTTCCTTTTGCTGCAAAGGCTGAACTGCGTTAAAACGTCTTGCTAAGCAAGGCTGAGCCTGCGTTAGGGTATCCTGCGTGTCGCAGCCTTCGCCGGGGGCTTGAGGGGTCGGGGCTTGGGGACTTTCTGCTCTGACGGCTTCGTTTCCTGTTGCCATCTCCAGATATGATCCTGGGCCAGCAAGAGCAGTCCGCGGGGTTTGATGAGTGCACGCGGGAGAAAGTTCGAGAAGTGCTTTTGAAGAAACATCACCATCAGAACGAGAAGAAAAGAAACAACCTTCTCCCCATCGTCTGCTCGTTTCCTGACATGAGCAAGAAGCAGTTAGACGTGCATCCCCTCGACAAGCCAGGTGAGGGTTCCTGCAGGGTTTGGTACCCGATGAGGGTTTCTGCCAGGCTTTGGCACCAGGTGAAGGTTTCTGCAGGGCTTTGGCCCCATTAGACTTCTCCTGGCAAAGGAGAAGTGTCCCGATTGCTCCTTGCTTTTCTTTCTGAGTGTCTTTCTTTCTCCTTCCAACCCAAACACTCACTCCTCACCCATCTCCCACCACTGCAGAAGCTAAAAATGGGGTGAACCGTGACACCAATGCAATGGACCTAAGCAAGGTGAGACACTCATAGCTTTCTTACACCTTTAGGGCCAGATTTGCTCTTGCAAACTTGGCTGCAGAGTGTTCTGCAGAGTGCGGTGCGCTTTGCTTTTGGGGTAATGGCCTGAAAATCCTTTGTCATGCCCAGGCTGAGCTGCGCTTCATGAAGAAAATTCCCACCGGGGCTGAAGCGTGCAACGTGCTCATAGGAGAGCTGGATTTCCTTCGCCAGCCCATCGTGGCATTTGTCCGCCTGAGCCCAGCTGTCCTCCTCTCGGGCATGACGGAAGTTCCCATCCCAACGAGGTCTGAATGAGAAGCGCAAAGTTTGTATTTAAAAAAAAACACCACAACAAACCACCAAATTGCACGCATCAGTTGGGCGTCCCAGGGGAACACGGCCAGTGGGAGCAAGCACGTTTCTCCCACCCACATCTCCGTGCTTTCATTTCTCCCTTCCCTGCTGGAGCTTTTAAACCCATTGGCCAATTTTAATGAAAGTTGGCCCCAAACTCAAATTTGCATTTGGTTTTGATGCGTTTCAAATTCATCACCGGAGTCGGTGAGCCTACACGTCCCCCCTGGAGCCACGCTCTGGGGTGGGAGCTCCCAGGGATTTCCTTGGGTGCCCTTTGAGTGAGGCCATGTTCTTCTCTCTCATTTTGGTTTTCTTGCCTAGGTTCCTGTTTGTTTTGCTTGGACCAGGAGGAAAAGCCCATCAGTACCACGAGATCGGCAGGTCCATGGCTACTATCATGACGGATGAGGTGTGACGAGATAAGAGATATCTCCGAGTCATTTTTTTGGGCTTTCTTCACCTCTCCCTGTCTCTGTAGTAGTGAGGAAGAGGGTTTGCTGTCCCTCTTAGCTGCCTGCAGGAGGCTAAAATCCCACCTGGGCTGCAGCCCGCGCCTCATCCTTCTCCCCAGGGTCCCCAGCACGCTGTCCCCAGTGGTGGCATTGCCAGGGCCAGTGAAACTTCTCCTCTTGAAGCAGAAGGCTGTGGTGTGCCATGGGGGACGGGAGCCTGGTGGAGATGGTTACAAATACTGTGATGCACAGATTTTTGCTTTGGGGGGAATATTTCCTGCCACTTCCAACAGGCGATTTGGGGGAAATGACCTTGCATTTAGCCAAGAGCTTATTGCACTGGTTAGGACATCCGAGATGGGTCATGCTCTCACCAGGTTGTCTCCTACGGCAGGTTTTCCACGATGTTGCCTATAAAGCCAAGAACCGGGCTGACCTGGTGGCTGGCATCGATGAGTTTCTGGATCAGGTCATGGTTTTGCCGCCAGGAGAGTGGGATCCCTCCATACGAATTGAGCCCCCGAAAAACGTCCCTTCGCAGGTGGGTGCTGCGGCAGAAGGAGGCACAATGGGGACGGGCAGGAGGGCAGCACGGCTGGGGGTGCTGCTCAGGGGCCCAAATTCACAGGTCATGTACCCAGCCCAAAAAGCAAAACAAGCCAGTGGCTGCAAAGACATATCTTTATCTTATTTCCATTTTAACAGGAAAAAAGGAAGGTGCCAGAAGGTCTTGATAACAGCGCTTCTCACAGCAAGCCGGAGAAACACAGCGGTCCTGAACTGGAGCGGACAGGAAGGTGTGAACTGAAATAGTTTGGTGGGGTGTTTTTCTGTTTGCCCCTAAAATCTGAGTGCGCACCTCCCTTCTAGCAGAGTTTTGGGGTTAACTGGGTCAGTGAAGGGGCTCCAGGTTCCCAGCTTGGTCCCCTGGGCTGGGCGGGTGGGAGATTTGGGCAGCTGGGCTGAGCCGCAGCATGGTTGCACACAGGTTTTCTTGCTTTGGGGTGGAAGCAGATGTGTAAGTACCTCCAGGTAGAGCTCTGCTGCTTCTCAAAGTGAGGGACTGTTGCAATAAGAGGGGACGGGCTCTCAGGTTTGGTCTCCTTTTCTTTTTGTTGGAGGGTTTTTTCATATGCCTCAGTTTCTACTGGGGCTAAAATGGGAGAAGGAGACTTCTTTTTAGCAATGGAAGTTACTCTGTGCTTGCGATTGTCCTTCCTCAGCCAAGAAAACTTAACGCTGTCTTCCACGAAAATGGTTTGGTTTTTTTTTTTCCTTCCTCCAGGCTCTTTGGAGGTTTGATCCGGGATGTGAAGCGAAAAGCCCCCTGGTTCTGGAGTGACTTTCGGGATGGTCTGAGCCTGCAGTGTCTGGCGTCCTTTCTCTTCCTCTACTGTGCCTGCATGTCCCCCATCATCACCTTCGGGGGACTGCTGGGGGAGGCGACCAACGGCCACATAGTGAGCACCTCTCTCTGTTGGGTGGCACAGGGGAGGACAACACTCATGCAAAAGTCCTTGCTGCAGTGAATTTGCACTTGTTTTTTTCCCTCTAATGACTTAATTACTCGCTGCTGCCTCTCTTCCCCGGACAGAGTGCCATGGAGTCGCTGCTGGGCGCATCCATGACCGGCGTGGTGTATTCCCTCTTTGCTGGCCAACCTCTCACCATCCTCGGCAGCACCGGCCCCGTCCTCGTGTTCGAGAAGATCCTCTACAAGTTCTGCAAGTAAGGCTGGCTGCTGCGGCCAGGTGCTGCGAGCGCCTTTGGAAGAAGTCAGGGATGGAGAAAGGATGTTTTTCTTAGTGGTAGTTGGTAGATTTAAGTTGTCTTCTGTGTCACAGAAGATCATGCGCTGCTGCTTTAGTATGTGACGGTGCAGGAGCCCTCGGTCTCTGAAGGATGGATGGGTGGTTCGGAGCTTTTAGGGTTAAAGTGAAAGAGCAGGAGGAGAAACCACAAGGATGTGGATGCCCGAGATGGGCTGCACAGGGAAGATGAGACAAATGACTCTGGTTTGGGAATGAGGGAAGATTTGCTTTCCTCTCAGTACAAACTCGGGCACTTTTTTGCATGATTTTTGCTGGAAGTGGATATATATTTTACCCACATATCCAAAGAGTTTTCTGGTCCAATGTTTTGATGATTTTTGAGAAAGCAGGAGCTTTTCAGGCAAAATGGATATTTTCCATGACAGTCTTTTTGTTGTGGCAACTGTGATGGGAGATTAACCCCCTTATTGCAATTAAATTTATTATGAAGCCCCAACTTGCTGGCAGCAGGTGACTGGGGGCAAACCCAGCAGGTTTTGCTGTTAGGGCATCGGGGTGATGTGGGAGAACACCACCTTCCACAACAGGGACCTGACCTCAATTAGCCTCCGAGGCATTAACACAAGGTAATTGTTAAATAAGGATAATTAAATAATTAGCCTCTCCTCCTGCGGGCCCACACCCTGCGCCGCAGCCCCGAGGCTGTCTGTGGTAGGACCGGAAACTGCATTTACCATCCGCAGCCTTGACGCGCTCCTGAATTGCTGCCGACTTTCCCGGAAGGAAGGCACGGCTTGGAGTCTCTTGCTGCCCTCTCCACCCTGCGTTTTCTTTTGCTTTCCCAGGGACTACGCACTCTCCTATCTCTCTCTCCGGGCATGCATTGGTCTGTGGACCGCCTTCTTCTGCATAGTGCTGGTGGCCACCGATGCTAGCTCTTTGGTGTGCTACATCACCCGCTTCACCGAAGAAGCCTTCGCCTCCCTCATCTGCATCATCTTCATCTATGAGGCTCTGGAGAAGCTGAGTCACTTGCGAGTGACCTACCCTGTGCACACGCACAGCAAGCTGGACTTCCTCACCATCTCCTAGTGGGTTTCTTCCTCCTAAAACACCGCTGCCCCTTGGCAGGAGCTCAGGGCTGCACCTCCATCGCCTTCCCCTCACCCCTGTCTTGGCTTCTCTCCTCCCAGCTGTAAGTGTGAGGCACCGACCCATCCCAGCAACGGAACCCTGCAGTTCTGGGAGAGCAACAAGATCAATGTGTCTGGCATCACCTGGGAGAACCTCACGGTGACTGTAAGTGCCCCGAGTCACTGCTTCCTCGTGCCGCGACCGCGGGGTCCAGGGGCACTGGCCTGGTGCAAAGCTCAGAGCCCTTCAGGTGATGGTGGGCTTCAACTTGTGCCAGTGCTGCTCTGAAAAGTCATTACTTCAGTGTGTTTAACCTCCTTGGGCCTGGGAAGGAGAGTCCACCTCTCCACCTCATCCCCGACATGGTGGGCAATAACTGTCATCCTCAGGACAGCGGTTCTGTCTGGGAGCAAGGTTCAGTGGGTGCTTTGGTTATTGGAGAAGTTGGAGGACTTCAGTTCATGCTTGAAGGCCATAATTAGCTTCCTTAATTGGTTCCTAGTAACTCCAGGCCTTGCTTTCTTACTCAGCGCTGTCTGAAGGTACGTGCATAAACTTGCATGTCTGAGCAGACCCTTGGGCTGTTGTTGCTGGAAGCAGAGCTCAGGCACAGGGTGGGACGCTCTTATGGACATCTTCACCCCCCTTGGCTGTGTCCTGTGAGCCCGCCCCTGGGAAGGGACAATTTGTCTCTTCTCCTTTCCTGTCACTGTTGTCTTAGCCCTCCTTCCCCGTTCCCTCTTTCACTCTCCCCAAGAGTTCCCAGTGTTTCCTTCCCCTCTGGTGTCTTCTTCAGCCACGGTTACCTGCTGTTCAAGCAGAGGATGTGCCATAGGTCTGTGGTACAGTGTCCCATCACATCTCCTCTCTCCGCTGTCTGTGTAGTTCCATGTGTCACTTATTCAGCTGCTGTTGATCGTTAAATATAAATCTCCGCTAGCTGCAGCAGTCCCGAGGTCACAGATCTTGGAGCAAGATCCTCCAAACCCCCTAGTTATCCGAGGTTTCCTTGCCGCATGTGCACTACCTTTGTGTCCTGATGCTCTGTTTCCCCAGGAATGTCGGTATTTGCATGGAGAGTTTCGTGGACCTGCCTGTGGACACGATGGCCCCTACACGCCCGATGTCCTCTTCTGGTGCTGCATCCTCTTCTTCTCCACCTTTGTCCTGTCGGGCTTATTGAAGAAGTTTAAAACCAGCCGCTACTTCCCGACCAGAGTAGGTAGAAGACGGTGGCCAGCAGCAGCCTCCACACTCATTTCCCAAAATGGCTTTCCCGGAGCACTAAGCAGTGTTTGCCACCGCTTGGTCAAACTGGGAAATATTGGACCTTGAAGGCCAAACTTGGATGTCCCTCACTCATTTCCAGGAGTGCAAAACGATCGTAGCGTTTCCCACCTGCCCCGCGACCTGCCCCGGAGCGTTTTTTTGCCCAGGCAGTGGGAAATCGGGTCTTCCAAAGCTGGTTGTTTGTTGTTTTTTTGTTTGTGTTTTTTTTTCACCTTGTGTGCCCAAGGGGAAAGTTGATTCAAATGAGGAGCTGCCATAGAAAAAGACACAAAAGACACTGTTTCTTCCTTTTGAGGAGCAAATGATGCCTCAGTGCCTTATTCCCATTGTAGCTGTGAGTGCAGCTGTAGAGGCAGACGTCTGTTTCCTTATTTTTTAATATTTATTGGCTTTTTTTTTAAGGTTTGAATTTAAACCACCCTTTTCCACCTAATTAAACTTATTTTATTGCCTGACACCAGATCTCGCAGGTACAAACACAGCAACAGCATCTAACCGAGGGATTTGGCTGCATCTTCTCAGAGTGGTGGGAATGTGTTTACCAGCCTTAATGCTGTTGATGTCTTTAACTTTTCCATCTCACGGTATGGCCCCGTTTGTGCTGTCCCTTTCAGCTCTGCTTTCTTGCCCCAGGTACGGTCTGCAGTAAGTGACTTTGGTGTCTTCCTCACCATTGTCGTCATGGTGCTCGTTGACTTCCTGGTTGGGATCCCATCGCCGAAGCTCCACGTCCCCCACATGTTCAAGGTAATGTGGTGTTTTGGTGTGGAGCTGCTTTCAGCCCTTGGGGATGCCACAAGGTGATGCTGGGACAGGACAGGGCTGAGTCTGGAGATGCTGGTGGTGTTACCATCTCCTCTTCCACCTCCGAGTGCATTGTTTCCTTCTGGAAAGAGGAAGCCAGCCCCAAAACTTGATACCTACAGAAGTATGTATAGGTGCTTGCGACAAGGACGCTGGCACTGCTGAACCCCGTAGGAGAGGGTGACATGAAGGCAGGGCCAGGAGATGAGGCGGCACAGCGATGGAGAGGAAAATCAAAGCCAGTGAAGTGGCTGGGCTGGGAGTTGATCCTGATGTGTGTTTTGGCTTTGTTGCAGCCTACCAGAGACGACCGCGGGTGGTTGGTCAACCCCATAGGGCCCAACCCTTGGTGGACGGTGTTGGCCGCGCCCATCCCAGCTCTGCTCTGCACCATCTTGATATTCATGGACCAGCAGATCACGGCTGTCATTGTCAACAGGAAGGAGCACAAGCTGAAGGTAAGGGGCTGCAAGAGCTGACCCCATCCCCACCCCACTCTGGGCTGCAGGTGTGGGGAGAAGCTCCTATGCCAAGTGCTTTGTGAAGGCGTTGGTTTGGGACAATGTCAGGCTGTGTGGCAGGATGCTCTGCTGGATTAGTGATGTCACAGGGAGCAAACGAGGGCAGTTCAGATGAGCAATCTTTTGGAGGAGCAAATTAATTTTCGAGCACTATAGAAGCGTGTTTTTGTTTCAAAACGCCAGCAGGAGCTGGGGGAACGAACTGTTTTGACGCACTGCCAGGGATAACTCGGGGTCACATCTTGCTTACAAGCAGTAGAAATTTCTTTATGAATGAAAATAGTCTGTTTGTTTGTGTGTTTGTTTGAGAAGTAGCTATTGCACAAACCTCCCAAATCCACTTGGTCTGAACTCCTGCCAGATTTTCATGCAAGGTGCTTGCGCAAAGACCGGATCCATCCTTATTTTTGCCAATTCTTCTCTTAAATTTTCAAGAGGGTGACTTGCGCCCAAGTAGGGTTTGAGTCTGAGTCGCGACGTTGTCCTCGCTCTTGTGCTGTGGGATGCTCTGTTCCTTGTTTTGCTGCCCACAGAAAGGATGCGGGTACCACCTGGACCTTTTCATGGTGGCCGTGATGCTCGGGGTGTGCTCCGTGATGGGGCTGCCCTGGTTTGTGGCTGCGACTGTCCTGTCCATCACCCACGTCAATAGCCTCAAAGTGGAGTCTGGCTGCTCAGCTCCAGGAGAACAACCCAAGTTTCTGGGGATACGAGAGCAGAGAGTCACCGGCTTGATGATCTTTGTGCTCATGGGCTGCTCTGTCTTCTTCACTTCGGTGTTAAAGGTAAGAGGAAAATGCAAAACGCCCAACAAGCGTGAGCTTTTTGCAGGTTTGACAAAAACCATCCCCTCCCTCCAGGCCTGAGTAGGTGTGGAGCAGAGGAGGAGGCGATCCCAAACCTTGAGGCTTGGCCCATGGTGGGAACCAGCCTCAGTTACCCTTTCCACCAGTTTGGTGTCCTCGAGGCAAGCGAGCAGGACAACTGCTTTAATTCCCAGGTGTCTCTCAGGCCCACCTGTGTTTATGGGTTACGACAAAGCGGATTCAGACCAGTACACTGCTGTCTTTCAAGCAGGCAGCACCTTATGGGATGCAATTGACTCCCCCAAATGCCTCCCAACAGCCTTTCCCAGTAGCTAAACACACCAAAATCATCCCCGTGGGCTTCCTTGTGTGCTCCTCCCACAAAGTCACCGCAGCTCTAGGCTAAAAGGAGGCACTTCGCTTTTGCGTGTTGCCACAAAAATGTGTAGAAATGTTCTTCTGCCGTCACAGAACGTGGCGTACAGTTTCATGGGTGAAATGACCTATTTTCCTCCAACCTTTCAGGAAAACAGGAGTATTCTAATGAAACGTAACTAAAAATTTATTAGATTATTCTAATGAAACGTAACTAAATGCTCTGCCTAAAGCAGAGCATACACTCACTCACTCGCACGCACAAAACCTCTACGGGTTGAGAGCTGAAACATCTCTAACCCTGTGGAAACTGGAAAGCTTTAGGCAATTTTAGGCAGTGCCTCTAGAAGAGAGCAGTAATACTGAAAAAGCAATTAAAAAAATAAATTATTGCATTCTTTTTTTTTTTTTTTAATTTCCCAGTTTATACCCATGCCTGTGCTTTACGGTGTCTTTCTCTACATGGGTGTGTCGTCGCTCAGAGGGATTCAGGTACGGACTCTTACAGCGTGCAGCTCCCTGCTGTGTCATCTCCAGAGAAGCAGGAAAAAAGCAGTGGTGTGGGAGAAAACCTCCCCAAAAGCAGGCAGTGAAAGTATTTTGTATAAGGAAAAGATTGGTGGGGGCACAGGAGGTACGTAGGGCGGGAGGACCAGGCAAGTTCAGCGCGCTCTGCATCACGGTTTGGGACAGGGCAGTGTTTGGTGTGGTGAAAATGGGGGAATTCAGTGCAAAGCGAAGGCGATTTCTACTGCCGGTGGGAATCCTCACTGGGGGATTCAGTGGGCTGAGAAATGGCAAATAACAAACAGAAGAATAGAATATATTAAAAATATATTTTTATAGAAGAACAGGGAGGGGGGGTGAGATGGTCTGAGGAGGACCTGGGGGTGCGGACTGATGAGAAGCTCACCGTGAGCCGGCAATGCGCGATCGCAGCCCAGAAGGCCGACCGCATCCTGGGCTGCATCAGCAGTGTGTCCGGCAGGGCGAGGGGGGATTGTGCCCTCTGCTGTGCTCTGCTCTGGGGAGACCCCCTGCAGTGCTGCCTCCAGCTCGGGGGCCGCAGCACAGGAGAGCCATGGACCTGCTGGAGCGGGGCCAGAGGAGGCCCTGAAGCTGCTGGGAGGGCTGGAGCCCCTCTGCTGGGAGGACAGTCTGGGAGAGGTGGGGGGTTCATACCGGAGAAGAGAAGGCTCCGGGGAGTCCTCAGAGCCCCTGCCAGTGCCTAAAGGGGCTCCAGGAGAGTTGGGGAGGGACTCTAGATGAGGGAGGGGAGCAATGGGACGAGGGGGGATGGTTTGACACTGACAGAGGGCAGATTGAGATATCAGGGAGAAATTTTTCCCTGTGAGGGTGGTGAGGCACCAGCGCAGGTTGCCCTGAGAATCTGTGGCTGCCCCATGCCTGGAGGTGTTCAAGGCCAGGTTGGACGGGGCTTGGAGCAACCTGGGCTGGTGGGAGGTGTCCCTGCCCAGGGCAGGGGGTGGGACTGGATGATCTTCGAGGTCCCTTCCAACCTAAACCCTTCTGTGATTCTATAATAGAAGGACGTGGAATAATTGCAATTTGGTGGGCAGCTCTCATGGACACACTGGTTTATAGATGGAGCAAAGGGAAAACGGGTGCTGCTCCTGGGAGGAACAAAATGGGATCCAGGATTTCTCACTGCACGCGAGATCCTGAAAACTCCTTCCACGTGCCAACAGGGCCGGAAACTTTCCGCAGCCCCAAGGGGTAACTTTTCCGCTTTTATTTTGCAGTTCTTCGATCGCTTGAAGCTCTTTTGGATGCCGGCAAAACACCAGCCGGATTTCATCTACCTGCGGCACGTTCCCTTGCGGAAGGTGCATTTCTTCACCGTGATCCAGCTCATCTGCCTTGTCCTGCTCTGGGCCATCAAGGTGTCCCGTGCTGCCATCATCTTTCCCATGATGGTAAGAGCCGGTGCCGCTTGGCAGCGGGACGTTTGCAGCGTCGGAGTGAGACGTAGCATCATCTCACACCTCAACCCCCTCTTCCTTCTTATTTTGTGAAGGTTTTGGCTCTCGTGTTTGTCCGGAAAGCGATGGACTTCTGCTTCTCAAAGCGGGAGCTCAGCTTTTTGGATGACCTTATGCCAGAAAGCAGGAAGAAGTTGTCCGATGCCAAAAATGAAGCCAAAGAAGAAGAGGTGATGCTTGCTGGGTGCTCGGGGGTGGATGTCTCCCTCGGGCTCTGAGATTGCCTCTTTCCGTCACAGCTTCTTTTGAAATGTTGGGGGAAGATCCGAACTCAATAGAAAGAGATCCTGACAGCCTGGATCCCGCATCATAACCTTGTTTTTAAATTAGCAGTGTGCTTAACACTTGAATAGCGGTATAATTTTTAAAGGTGCCATTTATAATCAACATTATAATTATGATGGAAAGATTTGCTCGTAAGGATGGTTTTAACCCCCCCCAAAATGTTTGGAGTGAAAGGTCTTTCCCCGGCTGCGCTAACAGAAGGTCAGAAGGAGAGGGCAGCACGTGGGTTTTGCTGGGTGTTTAGTTTATCTCCACTTCGATCATAGACAGAGAACTTTGATTTGTCCCTTTTTATGTCAGGAGTCCCAGGAGATGATGGAAGCTGCTGCTGCAAACTCCGTTCGGCTGCAGCTGGGCAAGACCAGCAGCGCGGATATCCCAAAGCCAAGCAGCGACAGGTAAAGCCCCACCAAGCAGCAGGACCCCCGGCAAGATTAGCCTGAAGGGGGTTGGCAGAATTTTCTCCACGTTTATCTTTGCTGAGCATCCCAGCGCCATGCACTCAGCTTGGCGGGAAGAGCAAATTTATGGGCAAGGCGGGCGGCAGAGCGCTGGCACAGCTGCCCAGAGAGGTGGGGGAGTCTCCCACTCGGGAGCCATTCCAAACCCGCCTGGAGGTGTCCTGTGCCACTGCTGTAGGTGCCCCTGCTCTGACAGGCGTGGGACTGGGTGAGCTCCAGAGGGCCCTTCCAGCCCTGACCAGTCTGGGATTCTGTGCAGAGCCTTTGCACAGAGCTGTAGCTCTGCGGCTCTCCGGCTCGCCTTCCAAACCTCCTCCTCCCGCCCAACCCGCTGTGCTTATGCGCAGCTTTGGTTCTCCTCCCCCCCGTTCCTCTTGCTGGTGCTGATGCACTGGGTGGCGTCAGTTCCTGCAGTCACAGATTGCTGTCTCAAATATTTATTGCAGGACTGATCCTTCAGAGATTAATATCTCGGAAGAGATATCTAAAACACCCGTGTGGAAGGCTCTCACTATGAGCATGGAAACAGTCTGAATCTGGGGAGAAAAGAGGTAAAGGATCTCGTGGGAACGGTGGCACGTGCCTACGGCTTTTTTTTTTTTTGCCGGCAATGCCGAGCAAGCGGCGAGGGCTGCGGCACACGAACCAGCTACTCTCTGCCGGCACGGTCCCATGAGCAGGACAACAGCCCCACTGATGACGCTCTCCCTCTTTTTCTCTCTCCTCCTCCCTCCCCAACTCCAGTTTTCATGTTTAGGAATCTTGACTTTGAAGGAGAGGCGTGAGAATGTGACTCGGGGATGTGCCCACGCAGACATGGGCAGAAACCGCTTTTATTTTGTTTTCCAGTTGGAGGATTCCCCTTTAAGCCACGGCGATGGTTTCAGCTGTCCTTGGTGTGCTTCAGGCATTCCCTCTCTCCAGAGCAGCAAACTGAGGTGCACATGACAGTCAGTGGGAGTTCAGTGGTGTTCCGCCTCCATGTGTTCGTGTGTGGGTTGTTGCCGTTTTGTAGCAGTAGAGGGACTGCTGCCGCTTCATCCTTCAGTGCTATTTTTTTAATATCTCACTCCTCTTCTGTTTCTCTTTTTTTTTTTTGTTCCCCCAAAATAAACTCTGAATGTTTCTGTTGTGTGTGACGCTTTCTCCACTTTCTTCTTCATCGCGACCAGGTTCTCGGGTCTGGTTTGGGGTCCTGCCTTCAGTTCGCCCTTCTGTCTCTCCCTGGCAGGAGAGGGATATGCCCTCCGTGGCGGGGCAGCGCGGAGCGCCCGAGCGGTTGGGCCGAGGCGAAGGAAAAGCATTTGCTCCCTGCGCTCCAGTTTTACACTGGAGTTTTTTTGGAATTTTTGGTTGGTTGGTTGGTTGGTTGATGATAATTATTTTTCTTGCTTCGGCTCTGCCGTCAGCCTGGAAGCTGCAAAAGGCAGAAACGGCGCCTTCTCCTCCCCCGGCTGTTAAATTAATATAAGGCAGCGCTTCAGATCAAACCCCTCCAATCCGCCGGGTGGTGGTGGGAGCGGCCAGGCGAGACCTGGGGCTCTGTGTCCCTGGGCTGCCCCTCCGCTGTCCCTCCGCTTTCCTTCCTTTTCCCTCCCTGGCTCTCTCTCTGTGGTGTTTTTTCCTCTTCCCCTCTCCTCACAAAGCCGCGTCTCTCTCGCAGGGTGGGATGAGCCCGGAGGCAAGTGGGAAGGTGCCTTTTCCTCCTCCTTTTTCCTGCCCCTTTGCAGGAAGAAGCTGTTGAGCAGAGATGGTTCTCGTGCTCTCTTCCCATCTCGGGGGGGTCGTTGGGCTGCGGCGTGGGGCTGCAGAGCCCGGGAGGAGAGGACAACCCCGAAGAAAAGGTCCCCTTGCCGCCCTCCACCAGCAGTGGTGGGATGGGTGCAGGGACCCTCCTGCCATCGGCTTATCCCGTCCCCTGTGGGAGCCTTTTTCTGCAGCAAACCGACCCAAAGCGACAACGGCACGTTGGTGCTTCTTGCTAAATGGGGAGGGGGGAGAAAAACAAATCATCTATCAGTTTGCTCTGTAAGGATGGAAGCGGCGCATCCCCAAACAGGGCCAAAATCAGGCGGCTTTTACGGGATGGGGTTTTGCAAAGTGGCTGGTGCCAGTGCCCCACGGTGACGGTCGGAGGGGGAAGAAACTGGTTGAGCCCTTAAAAAGAGGAAAAGAAAAAGGCTCGGAGGAAGGGAAAGGTGCAGCGCCGGGCTTTCCTTGCTGCTGTTCCTCCGGGATGCCCGTGCGCGTCCCCTCCACGCTGCCCTCCGGGCAGGACCGTGCTCGCTGCTCCGGCTCTGCCTCCCCGGAGGGGAAAGGTCCCAGAGCAGGAGAGTCCCCGTCTCTCCCCCCTTCCCAAAAGAAACTTTAATTTAATCGTTACGCTGGTGACCCACAGTGGCTGTGGGGCTGGGGGTGTGTGGTACCAGCCCTATTGCTGCCCTGCCCTTAAAATGGAATTACACACTTCTAATATAGGACAATTTGGGTGTTTTTTTCCATTTTGTTTTCCTCCCTGTAAAAGGAGGGAGTGGGGCTGAGCTTCACTCCCTCCTGGCCGGGACCGGGGCCAGAGCCTGGGATGGTTTTCGGCACGTGCCGGGCATCACTCCAGCAGAGACAGAAAGGAAGAAAATCACCCTGGAGGGAAAACGCGGCCGGTTTTCGGGCAGAGCGGGCTGAGTCCGGCTCCGCATCTCCCCCCTCCCCAGGGGCCACAAAACCTTGGCGGCTGCCTCCAAAAGTCCTTACTTACAAAGCAAAGCAGATTTCCCCGGCGCGGCCCTCTTCTGCATTCGAAGCTCGGGGGTTTTTGCTGCTTACGGGGTGAGATTTTTTATTTATTTATATATTTATGTATTTATTTTTAGTTAAAGGAAAGCTGAGGTCTTGGTTAACAACGTGACTCTGAGCCACCTAAAAGGCGGCTGTAACCCCCCGGGCTGACTGTGGGACCCAGTGCTGCGCCTGTCCCCCCCTTCGTGCCCCGTGATCCCACGGCCGGCTCCGTATTTTGGGAGGATTTAATATTTCCCTGTGCAGAGGAGAATTTTACGGGGAGGAGTCGGGAGGAAAAATCCCTCTCAAAGCTGCTGCTGGAGTCGCTTTAGGAATCAAAAGAGATATCCCTGCAGTGACCCGCAATGCTTTAGTTGGCAGCAAAGCCCCTTCCCAGCGAGGCGGGACGGGGGCTGCTGTGCGCTTCGGTGCCTTCAAACAGCTCCTCACGTCCCCCGGGGGCCCCTCGAAAGAAGTTTCCTAAAATGATGCGCATAATAGAGATCCTTAAGCGGGGTGGGGGGTGGTAATGTAAAAAGGTAATAAAAAAGGGTGTTTTTTTTTTTAATTATTTTAATTCCCCCTCCTCCCCCCCCCCCCCCCCAGTGCACTACATGTCAAAATACAGCAATTCTTTTTGTTGCGCAGATGCTGAAATATATTTTTTTTTTATTGTAAGAGATGACCTAGTTTGGAAAGGCTCCGTGTTGTAAATAAAACTGGGGGTGGGGGAATCCCCCAAGCAAATCTGTGTTAGTTATCACTTTGAATCTTTGTGTGGTTTTGTGTTTGGTTTTAGGTTTTTTGTTTCATTGGGTTTTTTTAATTTATTTTGGGTTCATTCTGTGGAACACAAATGACACAAATCCCTGTCGCCATCGCGTGGGTCCCGTCGGTGGAGCGTCACTGTGGACTGAGGGGTTCCCCCCGCCGGAGCCGGGACTGTCGGCCCTTTTTCTCTTGTTGCTCATTGAACGTAATGGGAAAAATAATGGAAAAAACCTCTCGTTTGTCTCACTGCGCCGCTGCCGTGTCTTTGGGAGGGCGGGGAGGAGGCGGAGGGGGCTGTGGAGCTTTTTTGGGGGCGGGCTGGAGGGGATGGGGGAGTGGGCAGCACTGATTTTTGGGGGAAAGCCCATTTGCCTGGGGCTGGGGGTGGGGAACCAGCTGATTGGGGAAAGGGCTGAAATTAGTGGGTTTGGGGTTTGAAAAATTTAATGACTTAAATATGTTTTGGGTTTTAAATTTTGTTGTTTTTTTTTTTTAATTTGGGTTATTAAATTTGGGGGGTTAAATTTTGTTGTTTACTTTAATTTGGGTTTTTAAATGTTTTTTTTTATATAATTTTGGTTGTTTCTCTGTGCAAGTAATTGCGATGAGCTCTGTGTTGCAGGAGGGAGGGGACAGCAGTGTCACACGTGTCCCCTCTGCCAGACCGTGGGGTGCTCAGGGAGCTCAGAAAGGGGAGTGGGGGGAGGGAGGGGCCGGCGCACAACAGAAATTGAGCATTTCTTCCTCCCTACATTCTTGGGGGTATATTTTTGCCCATCTGCAATACAGTTAATTAGCATTACATTAAATCCAAAGAGATTCTAGTTATCTTTCATATAGTATTTTTTTTATTCATTTCTTTCAAACCCCCCTCTGGCACAGGTCTGTGGGGTCAGGCAGGCGCATCCCCAGTGCCCTTTTACCTAAAACTTGAGGAACTGAGTGAAAAAAGAGGGCAACTGAGCCAAGCCAGGGGTCAGAGCCTGGAAATCCCAGGGGACCGGTGGCGTGCGGGATCCCTGTGGGATGCTCAGAGGCGTTGGAGACGTCAGAAACCGGCTGCTGGATTTAGGGAAGGTTTTATTATGATTTAGGGAAAGCTGCAGGATCCGCGGTGCTATGGGAGCAGTTACAGAGAAAACTGAGCCGGAGAAATCGAGGTTTGAAGGGGCGGTCGAGCCTTGGGGGCACTTACCTTCTGCAAAGACAGCCGTTCCCCTAAAAGCAAGATCCTCTTTTCCTCCTTCGAGCTGGTTGTGGCTGAACTCTTCTCCTCACCGGTGCCTTTAAGCTGGTTAGCAGGATGCTAAAAGCTGACGGGTAGGTCACCGCTACTCGCGGTTTTAGTTGGGTGGGTCATTATGAATCATTACAGCATTTTTTAAGTGGGGCTGTTGCAAAAAATACAGTTGTTGCACTATTTCCCACCTTACGCCTTCAGCGAGGGGCTGATTTGGTGGTTGGGGGTGGGGGGGTGGGGGAGGGTGGGGGGTGGGGGGGGGTGGTGGTGGTTCTCTTTTCTATTTTTTTCCACTCTTTGGACCAAAGGAGTGACCTGTGGGTTTCCTCCTTTCAGGTGAGATGGCCCCGTGGTGCCACAGCCCATCTCGCAGGGAGGAATGATTTCTCTGCCCACGGGGCCGCCCTTTCCAACACCTTTGGTTTGAGTTGAAAAAGTTAAGAAACAAAGAAGAGGAAAAATGTAAAAGAAGCCTTTGGGTACCCAAGCACCGGCTGCTGCTTTTCGCCGAGTGAAACTCAGGTGGGAGCTCATCAGCTGGACAGACACCATCATAGACTCACGGAACCGTTTGGGCTGGAAGGGACCTTGAAGATCATGGAGTTCCACCCCCTCGCCATGGGCAGGGACACCTCCCACTAGACCCAAGCCTGGTTTCATCCCCCAAGGTCAGATCTGAAACTGGGGCCGTTCCCCACCAAGTGTCAAGGACCAGCGCAGGAAGTGCAATTCCGGGGGCTCTGGTGGATTAAAGGAGCTGCTTCAGACCCTCAAGATACCCTAAAAAAAACAGAACAGGGGCAGAATCCACCCAGTGTGAAGGAGTTACAGCAAGTTCTAGGAACTTTAAGCTGTTGGCGTAAACACACCCCTGGCTTTTCCATCATTGCTCGCCCCTTGATGATTTGCTCAGGAAGGGAAAATCCTGGGAATGGACTGACCAACATACCAATGCCTTGGAATTGCTAATAAAAGAGCTGAGGTTATTCCAACAACTTGGTCCTATACATCCAACTGACCCTGTCCATGTAGAATGGGGGTTCAGTGAACGTGGTTCTCACTGCACTTTGGCAGAAGGGACCCACACATCTCCACTCCCCACACCGACAACCCTCCCCCTCCCCCAAAGCTCCAAAAAGCAGCAGTCCTTAGGGCAGACTCCTTAAGCTGACTCCACAGCTACGGCTCCCCGTCGGCTTTGGGGGAGACAAGGGGGCCCCGGGGCTCTCCGTGGGCTTTAAAGGGGTCCCAGGGCTGCCCACGGGCAGAGAGAGGGGTAGGAGAAGAAAAAAGGAGAAGAAGAGAAGAGGTGGGTCGAGGGGGGAGGGGAGAATGGTGGGGGGAATGGTTGGGGGTGTGGGAGTGAGCGTGTGAGGGGGGAGTGAGGGGAATGGGTGTTTGTGTGAGGAAGGAGTGGGGGAAATGGCTCTTAATGTGAGGGGAATGGATGTTTGTGAGGGGGGAATAGATTTTCGTGAGCGGGAGAGGTGAAGGAGCGGAGGTTTGCAGGGCTGTGAGGTGTCTGTGAGAGAGGAGGCCCCGGAGGGAGGTGAGTGGAAAGGGCTGTGTGTGGAAAGAAAAGCTTTAAGGACAGGCTGGGCTGGGGAAAGGTGGTGGGCCCTGAGGGAGGGCTTGGGGACCGGGGCTAGAAGCGTGGGTTTGGGGCAAAACTCTGGGAAAGAAACTGCAGGACAGGGCCAATCTGAGGATACAGTTTTAGCGAAGCTTCAAGCAAAGGGTGACCAAAGGTGCCTCTTGTCCTTTTGTGGGCTGGTTCTGTCTAAGTTATTCATGCGAGTGGATTTTTGCCACACGGGATGGGAACGTTCGCTTCCCGGGATAGCTGATGCCCCTGGATAAGCACTGCCCGCGAAGCACTGCGAAACCCCGTGTTCAAAAATGAGAACAAAGGCCGGGTTTTGCCTCTCGGAAGGATCTCTAAGCACCGTCTCCACGTTATTTTCAGTAACTTTCTGATTGTTTTCTTTCCCCCCATCCCCGTGATGTCCGTCGGGGGGGCTGGCGGAGCTCTGCAGGCGGATGTGTGGCACATTTTGGGGAGGGCTGAGCTGATTTCAGAGAGTCCCGGCTCATTTTGCGGAGGATTGGGCTGGTTTAGGGGGGTCCCGGCTGATTTTGGGGAGGGCTGGGCTGGTTTCGGCCTCGCAGTGCCCGGGGCGGAGAGAAGCGGTGGTGCGGGGCTGAGGGGGCCTCGTTCTCCTCGGCGCGGCCCCGCCCCTCTCGTCCGCTTTCGCCGCGGCGACGTTGGGGGGCGTGGCCCGGATCTGCCCCATGGCGCATGCGCGGTTGGGCGGACGCGAAGGAGAACGTTTCCGGTGTGCGGCGGTGGTCGGGAGCTGCGGCGTTTGGTACCGGGAGAGACGGGGGGACCGGGGCCGAGGGGGGCGGGAGCGGGGTGGGGGTGGGGCGGCGGCGGCGGCGGTCGGGAGCTGCGGCGTTTGGTACCGGGAGAGACGGGGGGACCGGGGCCGAGGGGGGCGGGAGCGGGGTGGGGGTGGGGGTGGGGCGGCGGCGGCGGCAGGAGCGGTGCGGAGGACTCCGGGGCCAGTTCGGGGGGTTGTGGGGTGGCGGGACCGGGCTGGGGGGCTCGGGGGGCGGTCTGGGCCTGTTTGGGGGGGGCAGAGCCGAGTGGGGCGTCCCCGGGGGAAACAGGGCCGATTCAGGCCCCCCCGTCCCCCGCTGCCGCCCCCTCACCCCCCGCTCGCTCCCCGCAGGTGGCGGCAGCCCCGGCCGCAGCGCAGGGTGCCCGGGGCCGGCCTGTCCGGGCGCTTGGCTCCGCTCTGGGCTCCGCTCTCAGCCCCCCCCCGGCAGGTCAGCCCGGCCGTGCCCCCTTCGCCCGCCTCCAGCCCACGGCCGAGTCCCCCCAGGTACCCCCGAGATGGGTCGGGGGGTGTCAGCGCTGGGTCCCCTGAAGCGGGGGTGGGTGGTGGGCACGGGCATTGCTGGGAGCCCGTGGGCAGCCCTGGGACCCCCTTAAAGCCCACGGAGAGCCCCGGGGCCCCCTTGTCTCCCCCAGAGCCGACGGGGAGCCGTAGGTGTGGAGTCAGCTTAAGGAGTCTGCCCTAAGGACTGCTGCTTTTTGGAGCGTTGGGGGAGGGGGAGGGTTGTCGGTGTGGGGAGTGGAGCTGTGTGGGAGGAGCCCCGTGTCTTTGGGGAGCTTTGGGGGTGTTGGGCAGATTTGGGGGAGTGGGGGAGGGGTCCCCTCCTTTGGAGCTCCCTGGTTGGTTTCTTCTAAACTGTGGGAGGCAGCGGGCGAAGGGGGAAGGCAATAGAGTGGGTTGCTGTATTTCAGTCCTTGGTTGAGAGTCAGCGACTCTGCTCCCTTGCTGCTCAGCAGACTCTTAGCTCCGTGGGGCTCTTTCTCCAGGCAGGCTACGACTACAGAAACGGCCCCACTTCCTCGGAAGAGTTGTCAGCGGTGATGTCTCCTGGGAACATACTGCCTGACGTTGGATAGACCTGGCACCACGCAGCAGCTCAGAGCTCCACAGCGTATGCTTCCACACTCAGTTCCGTTCCCTGCCTGGGAACCCGCTCTTTCTCGGTCCCTGCTGGCAGCTCCTGTGGAGGCTCCTGGCCGAGGACCAGCCCCAGTTTCCCCACTGCCCCACCAGCAGCCATGGGAGAGCGGGGGTGTCCTGAGTGTGTGAGCACCACTGGCTCTGTTGCTGCACTGGGCCAGGCCTCCAGGAAGTGGTAGAGGGAGCTCTGGGAAGAGGAGCTGCTCCTCAACAGGCTGCTGCAGTCCTCCGAGTTGGCCGGCGAGCACAGGCTGCAGGGGCTCTTGCGGTAGCCCTTGGGGGGCCCAGGATCCCGGGGGGTTCCCTGGACCAGAAGGAGCTGTCCCCACTGATAGGACCTATAGGCGGCAGAGGAGGGCAGGGGGACCTGGGGGCTTGGGGGGGGGGGGGCAGGGGGTAGAGAGAGGCATCACTGCTCAGATGGTATATGGTTGGCAGGGAGCCCAGTGGGTCCTGCGGGGCCCGGTGCTCCCTCCTCGGTTGCCCTGCAGAGGAGGAGAGAGAAGAGACCCGCTGCACCCTGTCTACTCCGTCGGGGCCCGCGGGCAGCACCCCCTCCTCAGCAGGCGGGCAGGGCTGCCCAGCGCAGGCAGGGCACGGGCTGAGGGTCTGGGGCAGGATCTGGGGGTCTCCCCCACACTCCCTGCTTCTCCTGCATCGACTTGAGCTCCCATCCTTCATCCGCTAGCTGAGAAGCTGCTGAGGGAGGGGACGGAGTGAGCAGCCGGCAGCCCTTGGCACAGCCCCGGCTCAGGGCTGCCGTGGGGTGTGGGCTGTTTGCATGGTGCTCGGTGCCAGGGCCACTCACTGCTCTGCTCCTCTGGGCGGGCTCTCGCGTCCGTCGTCCCTTGCTTTGGCTTCTTCCAGTCCCTCTGCAGGACCCCAGGAGCTGGGTGAGACAGGAGCAGCTCCCAGCCCCGCGCCGCAGCCCCCCACCCCACCCCACGCTGCGGCACGGTGCAGTGCAGCAGTCGCCTACCTGGAGCCGCTTGGTCCGTAGCACAGAAGAGACCGCACTGAGCCCCATCAAAAGCATCACGAGCGGAGCCAGGTGAGCTGTGGGGGGGATGTTGGACTCCCTCCTGGCACCAGCTGCGGTGCAGCCGCGCAACCCTGGGGTGCCCCCCATGGGAAATGTTAAAGAAATAAAATGTTGGTCTGTATCCCTGGTGCTGTGGTTCCTCCTCCCATCCCGCGGCTGGGGCTGTGCCCCCCTCAGTGCCCGACCCAGTGGGACAGGCTGGCACTGCGGGCACCCACCAACCTGGGGGGGGTGGTGGTGTCGGGGGAGCTGGGTGGGCTGGAGAAAGGGAGGAAGCACCTCTTGAAACCAGCTCAGCCCTCTCCAGCCACAAAACCCTCCCCAGAGGCACCAGAGGGGACCCCCAGATCCTTGAAGGGCTGCCCCAGACTCCCTCTGGCCTGCAAGATTCCCCCCCCAGGACCACATAAGGGCTGCCCAGGATCCCTAACGGACACCTTAGTGGCGTCCCAAATCTGGGTTCTTTACCTGCTGGGCAAGCCAGTAACACACTGTGTGGGAGCAGCTGGGCAAGCCAGTAACACACTGTGTGGGAGCAGCCAGCCAAGCCGGTTTCAGAGCACCAGAGGTGAGAGGCAGGGAGCTGCCATCCCACTCAGCTCCATCCCCGCCGTGCCTTGGCTGTGCAGAGAGAACTTGGGGGGAGCTGCAAAACAGCTCAGCCCGGGCTTATCTCAAGATGGCACAGAACAACCAAAACCAAATGGCCCTTAACAATCAAAATGCCCCGAGTCCCATCCCACCACTCTTCCCGTGACGTTGAGCGCCGGACATCACAAACTGGCAACAGAGACTTCGCTATGGCACCACCAGAGGGAAATATCCCAGACAGTGTAATCCACTCAGGCATAATCCTGCACCCTCACCGAGTCAGGAAATATAAACCGCAGGGTCTGGGGAGACAAATGGGGAATCCTCCAAGGATACAGCTGGCCCCTCGGAGATCCGTCCCCCCCATCCAGGATGCTGGAGGGGAGCATTTACAGCCGAGGACGGCCTTTCCTTTAACCTCTAGAAAAGCCGGCTTTTGCTAAAAAACAAACGTCCCCCTCCTGCCCCTGCCCCCTCTGAAATGAAATAAATAAAGAATTAAAATCCTTGCAAAACTTAAAAATAGCCGCTAGTTTCGTTATCGTTACATTGATTGTAAAAACTGATGAGCTGCTGTGCTGTGCGCCGCAGCCCAACCTCCCCCCCCCAACGCTGGGCGAGCTCCTCTGGCCATGCCTGGGATGAAAAACCGGTGGCTTTTAGGAAATATCAAATAAAAAATTAAAAGAAAAAAAAGAATAATAAAACCTCTCTCTCTGCCTGTGTTAGTCTAACAAAACGGATGGCGTCGGGAGGCGAGGGAGGAGGAATGGGGAGGCTGTGGGATGGAGAGAGCCCTCCCCGTACCCTTCGGTGGTGCATCCTCGCAGTGCCGCAGGGAATGGGGGAGGGGGGGTGTTTTTGGGAGGGGTCTTTGGTTTGCACAGGGTAGCAGTGGTGGGGGCTCAGCCCCATCCTTACAGTGCTGGGGCGCACGGGGCTACCAGGCGCAGAGTCCCTCCCCCAGTGAGGTGCTTTGGTGTGTTGAGGTGTTAGATGGGGTGGCACAGCCCCTGCCCACCCCGGGAGGGGGGACACCACCTCTCCGGTGGCACTGGATGGGTGGGAGGGAGGGTGGGAGGGAGGGAGGTAGCAGAGCTCTGGGAGCCATGGAGAAAGGCGTGGGGGTGTCCCTCATCGTGGCAGCCCCCAGCAGCCCTACCCCGCCACCCGGCCACCCCAAGGGACACCCAAGCCCCATCTTGGTCCTCTCCCCGTTGGGTGATGCCCTTCCACCCACCCTGGAGGTGGGCTCCTCTCCTGCGGGGGGGACGCCCAGCGCTTGCCTGGCTAGAGAAGCACCGGGGGGGGGTTGGTTAGGGGGCATCTGGCCACTGGGTAAAGCGACACGACCCCAAAAAAAACCCCACACCACATCCCACATTCCCCACCCACCCCTTCTCCCTCCATCACAGCCATGGGGCAAACTCCCACCACCCCCCAATCTCAGCGCGGACATGACCCCCCCAAGACACTGGAAAGAGAGCAACGGAGAGCGAGCTCAGACTCTTGTGAGCTGCAGAGATTTCTCTTTGGGTTTTGATGTTGTCGTTGGGTGGGATTTGGTTGGTTGTTTTTCACAGAACACTTTGCAGTAGAGCACAAAGACGTGGTGTCGCAGCCCCCGGGGCCGGCGCTGGCAGCGCCACCTCCCCCCACGGCCCCCCCCCCTCCCCCGGCTCCTGTCCCTTCTCCCGCCCGGCGGCTGTTCCCACTTTCCTTCCTTGGTTTGTTTGGTTTTTTTTTGTTTTTGTTTTTTTTTTGTTTTTTTCCCTTTCTACCTTTGTTTTTTAATATGTGGGGTTTTTTTCCGTTTTCCCTTTTTCTTTTTTCTCCCTTTTGTTTTTCGCTTCCCCCTCCTTTTTTCCCTTTTTCCCCTTTTTGCTTTTTCCCCCTTTTTTCTGTTTCCCCTTTCCCCCCCGTTTTTTTTTCTCTTTCCCCCCTTTTTTCCCGTTTTTCTTTTTCCCCTTTTTTCTTTTCCCCCATTTTTTTTTCTCCTTCCCCCCACCCCCCACTCCCTTTTTTTTTCCTCTTTTTAAACAAGCTCTCTCCTGAAGGAGCGGCCCCTGGCTCTCCGCTGGCAGAAGGAGCCTACGGAAGAGCTCTGGCACTGACACGGGCAGGAACACCCACTCCCACATCGCAACACAGCAGTTAGTTTGGCAACACCCCCACCCCCTGTCACAAGTGAGACCTGCACAGACAAAAGGCTCCTGAGTGAGGGCACTGGGGCAGCCCCACCTTAGAAGCAGCAGAGGAGCAGAGCCATCCGGAGCCATCAAGAGCACAGGAAGGGCTATTCAGGGCCTCATTGTCTGCGCCGAGTGACCGTCTGCTGAGAACCGCTCTGGCGGCTCAGAGCTCAGCCCCAGCAGCAGTCTGGAGCCAACGGGGAAAAGTACACTGGGAGGAAGACTGGCAGCCTTCCTCCACAACGCCCCGGAGAGAATGACCACAGTGCTGCCTATTCCCATCGTTTTGTCCAACCCGTTTCTTTTTTTATTAGAAAATTAATTAAAAAAACCCTCCAACTCTCAGGTTTCCAAGGCATACAGACTCTCTAAAAGGGAGACACAAGCGTGAGGTGCTGAGGTACCCAAACCTGCCCACGTTAGTCCAACGAAAGGGATAGCGTCGGGAGGCGAGGGAGGAGGAAGGGGGAGGCTGTGGGATGGAGAGAGCGCTCCCCGTACCCCTCGGCTGTGCATCCTCGCAGCGCCGCAGGGAATGGGGGGCTGTGTGTTTGGGGGGGTCTTTGGTTTGCTCCCCTGACCTGCTGGGGGTGTGGGAGGGGGGCTGGGGAGGGGGGGAGGGAGATGTCCGGCGGCGGGGTTACATTCATCGGGCGGTGCTGGGCATCATGGCGGGAGCCTCCCTTGCTGTGCTGCGAGGCCGGGGCTCCCGGAGTGTGTTTCTGCTCCTGCTGCTTCACCTGCTGGAGCATTTCCCTCATCTTGCGCTGTGCAGTCTTGGGGAGAATAGGGGAAAAGCAAGAGGTGGGGGTCAGGGCACCGCTTCTCCCACCACCAACCACTCCCGAGCCCCCACTGAGCATCTCGCCACTCCCAACTTGTCACTCTGGACAAGCTGTAATTAATTTCGTGGGGGTGGTGCTGGTGTGTGTTTGGGGGTTTTTTTGTTAATTTTTTGTTTTGTTTTGTTCTTTTTTTTTTTTTAACTTGTGCTTCACTCCTCGAGAGAGCCTGAATTTTTGGGGGGCCACCGTTCCGCTGAAGTGGACAGGAGACAAGGTTATGGAAGATGCACCCAGGTGGGATGTGGGTGGCCTTGCCGGCACCAGGGAGTCCATTCACACCCTGGGTGCTGCTCTGCACGGCATTCAAAACACCCATTTTTAGCTCAATGAAGCCAATCTTCAACTTCAGCGCTCGCACAGCCGGGGGGAGTTACCGAAACACCTTCAGTGCCTCTTGGGGGCACAGGGACCATCCAAAAGAAGAGCGGCAGGATGCTCAGGTGGTGCTGGGCTCAGCCACCCCACGCCTTTCCTCAGTGGACGAAAGCGGCCAGGGAATATGGGGTAAAGCCATGGCCAAACGGTACCTGACTGGCAAAGAAATGCCCAATGATTTTAACGATGACCTCCTCGTTCTCGTCTGGGGTTTGGTCTCGTGGCACAAGGACTTCCGCGCTGGTTAAGATTTGCAGTTCGTTCATCTGGAGCAAATCACAAGAGGGTTTTGTTGTGGAAGAGCCAAAATCCTCTGCTGCAGCTGTCACCACAGCACCAGGCACCCTGTGTGTCTCCCCCTTCCTTGGGACCAACGAGAAACACCACCAGGACATGGGGGCTGAGGGTCAAGACGTTGCTGAAACCACTGTGCACCCGGGATTTGTCCCCCTGGGGTGGGCAGGGGTGATGGGTGATGCCCAACTCTGCGTCCCCAGGGCACCACCACCTACAATCTTGACACCTTTGCCTATCACACGGCCAGCAGCGAAGGAAGGCACCTTGATGTGGGCTTCAAGCTTCACTTCTTCTTTCGCGTTAAAGAAGATTTCCTCTTTCAGCTTCCAAAATATTCACCCTTGGGCCTGGGGAGGAGACGGACAGGGAGGAAAACCATCAGGCAGCGCCCGTTCTGCCTCTCTATCCCCAAAGGAGACGATGTCCCCACGTCCAGCAGCATCAAAACCATTGTACCCAGCAAAGAGCTCCCCCGGCACTGAGGGAGGCCAAGCCAGGCTGGCAGCACCGTGGTGACCACAGGGACGCCCACGACGTGTCCCTTACTGTCCCTCCCACCCACAGCCCCCACCCAGCGCACCCTGAACTGAGCCTCGGACGGCCCCGTGATGATGACCATCCGCTCACTGCCCTCGGGACCTTCTGCCGGGGCGATCTGGGGAGGGATGGGGGAGAGGGAGCATGAGCGCGGCCTCCACTTCGGCAAGACCTTCCCTCTGTGGCATTTCCCCCCCAGTGCAGGGCAACCCCCCCATGCAGGAGCATCCCCTCCCACCCGAGCCGGGCTGATAACCGGGGTGCTGCAGGCCTGGCCTTCTACTAATGACAGGCCGGAGAGGTGGGCACATGCCAACCTCATCAAGTTCAATCAGGACAAGTGCAATGTCCTGCTCCTGGGTCAGGGCAATCCCAAGCCCAAATCCAGGCTGGGTGGAGAATGGATGGAGAGCAGCCCTGGGGAGAAGGACCTGGGGGTGCTGACTGATGAGAAGCTCAACATGAGATGGCAACACATGATCACGAGATGTGGGGACTGAGGCAAAAGAAGGGTTAAGTGGGGTAGAACTAATAGGGAGGAATAAGCAGCTGCAGCAGTGTTCTGGCAGACGATGAAGCTGTGTGAAGCTCCTCCCGAGATAAGGAGGTGCTGCTCACAGGGAAGAGAGATTCCTTTTTCGGTGGGAACGTGATCTTTTAGAGTACGCGATGGTGTAAACAAGTACAGTAGGAAATTACTGCCTTGGTAGAAAGGTATGTAAAGAGCACGCTTGCTTAATACAGCGGATTCCGGTTTCGATCCTGCGTATCGCAGTCCGCGCGTTCCCATCGCCACACGCCCCCTCCCCCGCGGGCCGCCCCACGGCCCCGGCAGCGCCCCGCTCCGCCCGCCCGCCCCCGCCCTGGGCAGGAGCTCCCCGAGCCCGCGCCGCCCCGCCGGAGCGCAGCGGGACGAGCAGCTGCAGCGCCCGGTGCCGCGGGGCCGGTTCCTGCGCGCCGTCACCCGCGGCGGGAGGAGCCGCACCGCGCCCGCGGGCACCGGCGGGGCTCGGCTCCGCTCGGATGGGGTGGGCTCCGCTCGGATGGGGTCGGCCCATCACTACCCCAGTGGTGGGAGGGGAGAAGGGAACCCCCCCGTCTTTGCCAGCACCGCCTCCTCCCCACAGTGTCCCCCAGAGAAGGCTCTGAACTCGGGACGATGCCAACGCGGGGGGGGACTGCAGTCTCTGCCCTCCCGCACCCACTCCGAGGGGATCTTCCGCTCTCGGACCATCTCCTGCTCCCGCTGCGGGGAGTTCCTGCTCTGGATGGATCCAGCCGGTTATGGAGGTATCGAGGGAAGTTGGACTCTCGCGTCCGCTACGGGGAGGTCAGAGCTGGGCAGCGCTCCGTACCCCGGCAGCAGCGGGGGGGGTTGAGCTGAGCAGGGAGGTGTTGGCCGGGCAGGAGGAACTGCTGCGCCGTCCCTGTCTCCCTCCAGAAGGACAGCGGCAAGAGAGGAGTGTGGGAGGAGGAGGTGGCGGGGGCAGAAGAGGAGGGGGAAGGGGAGCCGAACGCGGAGGAGCTGCGGGAGAAGAGCTGGACCATGGGGCTGTCCTGCCCCCCGCTGCCGGGCACGGGGGTCTGGGGGCACCGAGGGCTGGAGCTGTGCTCCGCAGGGCTGTGCTGGCCCCCAGGTGTGGTTTTAGTGTTGAATTTCTGTAAATGACTGGCTTGTAGAAGGCAGGTGTAGATTTGGGGAGGGGGGAAGCAGGAGCTGTGGCCGTGGGGGGGTGCATGCAGCTGAGGGGGTGGAGCTGTGTCCTTGCTGGGCAGGAAGGACCACGGACCCGTCCGTGTCTGACCCCTGCAGCCCCCCCGGCTGTCCCCCTGCAGCTCTAGGGGAAGGGGCTGACAGCGTCGGACAGGCGGCTCCTGCTCCTGCCCCCCTCCGGGGGAAAAGGGTCCCCGGGGCTGCGGGCAGAGCCCCTCCTGTGCTCCCCGGGGGCTCTCGGGACAACGCCAAGGTGCCGTCAGGGGCGACCTCCTCTTGCAGTAGCAGCGGGGGGGGCAATGCCGCCCGAACCAAGGTGCCTGCCTGTGTCAGGTTCTGCAGGCAGCCTGTGGGCAGGGACGGTGCCCGGAGGGGGCTGGGGGGACCCCGCGCTCTTCCCACATGCCTGCAGCAGGGCAAGCAGCCCCAGGACCCTCCAGCTCCCCACGAGCGCTGGGGGATGTGCCTGTCCCCACCATGGCCCCCCTACGGGGAAACAACATCCAGAGAGACATTGCAACATGGCAAAATGCATAGCAAGAGTCGTAGCTGAGAGGCTCCTGAATGGTGACCCTGGGGCAGCTCTACCTTGGAGGTGGCAGAGGAGCAGAGCCATCTGGAGCCACAGAGCAGCGGCTTTGGCAACCAGATAAGGACAGTTGACCAAAACAATACAGTGATTAAAAAGGAGTCAACGACTCCCAGAGGATTCTGAAGGACCATCGAGAGACTATAATGGGCATACCGGGGTGGGTAGTAGCCTATGGTAACGAGTTCCCGGAAAAGTCATGAGCATGTTAATCACTTCTCCGAAACCCTTGTGAATGTGTATATATGGCATGTCTATAAGCTGTATAACTAACCCTTTACGGTGTGCGAGTTTGCAGGAGCGATCCCCCTTGCAACAGCGCTGCAATAGACATAGCTGCTTTATAACTCTGCGTCAGTTGTGGAGTTTGTTTCCGCACGTCAGCACTGCAGGGCTCAAGGATGGGGACGACACCCCCCCCCGTCCCGTCCTGTCCCGTCCCGTCCCCCCCCTCCATTCTGCCTGCAGGGAGCAGCCCCAGGCAGGGATGCTGAGCACGGGGGTTTCTTGACAGGCCTGGGGCTGGCAGTGGTGACACATGGGGGCTGTAGGACGTCCCACCCAGGCAGGGGTGCAATTCCTTCTGGGGGCAGCATGTCACTCAGAGCTGGGGGGGACTTGGATGGTCTTGGGCAGAGCGAGTGTTACCCCAGCCTGCCACCATGGCCCTTTGCAGCTCCGGTGGTACCCGGGCAGGGACGGGATGGGCTGGCCTGAGGCTGGAGCACCCCAGGGTGATGCCCCCCCACCACAGAGCATCCTCAGACCAATGGGCGCTGTGGGGATGGTGGGGCAGGGCTGGATAAAGGATGTGGGGCCAGGGCAGGGCCAGGGCCATCACCTGTAGCTGTAGCCAAGGGGAAGCCGAAGTCCTTTTGGGGTGGAGGTGGTGGAAGGAGTAGCGAGGGTGGCACTCGCTGTCGGACAGGTCCAGGTTGCAGTTCCAGCTGATGGTCACACTGATCACCCAGTCCTGCAGCAGGGACCAGCAGACCTTGCACAGTGCCAGCACGCTGCGCGCACAGCATTCTAACGGGCACGGCACCACCATGGTCACAGCATCTCCAGGGGCACGGCATCCCCATGGGATACAGCACCTACCTCCTTGTGGGTGTAGAATCTCCACAGACATGGCAATCCCCCAGGCACAGCACCCCAGTGGGCATGGGAACCCCCACGGGCATGGCATCCCTGCGGGCACAGCATGTCCACGGGTGTGGCATCCCTGGGGGCATGGCAGCATCCCCCCAACCCACACTGCTCCCGCCCGGCCACGAGCACAGCCCCATCCTCGCCCTCCCCAGCAGGACGGGGCTGGGTTGCCACAGGCGTTGGGCCACAGGCCCTTGCCAGGGACGCCGTTGGCACTGCCTGCTGGCCCAAGAGTGCCCGGGAAGGGGCTTCCCAGAGGAGCTGGCCGGGCAGCAAGGAGCAGGTCCCAAAGGACGGGAAGACGCTGGGGACGGGCAAGGGGGCAGAGAGCGGGGGAAGGATGGAACAGCGTGGAGTGCCTCTCCTGGGGGGGACTTGTCTGCTCCCGCAGGTGCAGAGGGCAGGGAGGGCCCTGCGGGGACGCTGCGCTGCTCGGCCACCCGCCCCCCATCCCCGGCAGAGGCGGGAGGGAGTCCCGGGGAGGCGGCACTGCCTCGCTCCGGCCGCGCCTGCCGCCTGCTCCCCCCGCCCGGCTCGGCCCGGCTCTGCCCGCACGGCTGGCTGGATCGGCTGGGCCGGCCTGCGCTCGGCTCGGCTCGGCTGGGCTGGGCTCGGCTCGAGTGGGCTGCGGCCCTGCGGGCCCGGGCCGGGCCGTGCGGCGGGAGCCCCGGCGGAGCGGCGGGGCAGGTGTGGGCGCGGAGGGGGCCGGGGGTCCCGGTGGGTGCGTGCGGGGGCTGCGGGCAGGGGGCGTGTGGGCCTCGCTCCGCGGAGGCTGCGGAGGCCGCGGCGGGGCCCGAGGGCAGAAGCGCGGGGCCGGCGGGCCCGTGAGCGGGTCCCCGCGGGAGCGGGCAGCGGCGCAGCCGTCGGGCGTCCCCCGGGCGCGGCCCCGCCCCTGCCCGCTGCTGCCGGGGGTCTGGCGGGGCGGCCGTCGGCGGGCAGCGGGGGTGCGGAGAGGGGCCGGGCTGCGGCCGCTGGCTGCGCTCCCCCCGGTGCCGGCGGGGACGGGGACGGGGACGGGGACGGGGACGGGCCCGGGGAGAGGCGGGCTGGCGGCGGGGCAGAGGGGGCACAGGGACTCCCCCGGGGCACAGGGTCGGGCCCGGGCCGGTGGAGACGTTCTCGGGCTGCGGCCGGGACAGACGAGGCACAGCCGGCGGCTCTGGCAGAGGAGACGGAGGCTCCGCTTCGATTGCCCGCTCCGTCCTGAGGCAGCATGGCGCCTGCAGCCTGTGCAAGCAGGCCGTGCCCGGCACAGGGCAGAAGACCCCCGGGGGGCTCGTGCAGGGAGGTCCCGGAGGTGCCCCTGCCAAGCTGGCACAGGGAGGAGAGGCGGAGGGATGGAGGGCACCGCTGGACTCCCGCTCCTGCCAGGACAGGGAACCGCTGGCCACAACTGGCCCCGAGGAGCCCTGGCAAGGGGCCGTGCTCGGGGCTGCAGAGGAAGGCGAAAGACCCCCGGGGGCCCGTGCCAGTGTGCCCCGGGGGAAAAATTCCTTCCTGACCCCAAAACTGGCGATCGGCTGTTCCCTGAGCACTCGAGCAAGACCTTTTGCGTGGCCTCCAGGGCAGCGGTGGCTCCAGGGGACACGTGCACTGCCCAACCCCTCCTCTGCTTCCACTGGGGGCACCTCAGGGCCATCCCAGCATGGAAACCTGACATGGTATTCTCTACCAAAACACTCTTTTACTATGAAAATGTATCTTCCAGGCTCCACCCAAGACTCCTCCCAGGCAACTCCTGGAGCCATTTGATCACTGCTTTAGGGACCTGAGATCCCAGGAAGCAACCCCAGACTCATACAGGGAAGATACCCAAGATGATTTTTCTCCTTGTACAATGCTCCATTCTTTGGGATGCACCCGACACCCCACCCAGGTATGGCCCTGAGTCTTTTTTTCCAGTGTTTTGGTGACCTGTGATCCCGGGTAGCAACCCCAGACTCCTCCATGGAAGATACCCCAGATGATTTTTCTCCTTGGAGAATGCTCCTTCCTCTGGGATGCATCCGAGACTCCTCGCAATTATGTGTCTGAGAGTTTTTTCCGGTGGTTTAGGGCCCTTTCAGGTATGTCCCTGAGTATGTATTCCGGTGGTTTGGGTCCCTGTAATCCCGGGTAGCAACCCCAGACTCCTCCAGGGAAGATACCCAAGATGATCTTTCTCCCTGGACAATGCTCCATCTTCTGGCATGCATCTGAGATTCCTCCCATGCGTCTCCCGCAGACATTTTTCCGGTGGTTTGGGTCCCTGTAATCCCGGGTAGCAACCCCAGACTCCTCCGTGGAAGACACCCAAGATGATTTTCCTCTCTTGACAGTGGTCCATCCTCCGGGATCTATCCAGAACTCCTCCCAGGCGTCTCCCGCAGAGTTTTCTCCAGTGCTTTAGGGCCCCGTAATCCCGGGTAGCAACCCCAGACTCCTCCAGGTAAGATACCCGAGATAATTTTTCTGCTTGGACAATGGTCCATCCTCTGGGAAGCATCCGAGACTCCTTGCAGGTATGTCCCTGAGTGTTTATTCCGGTGTTTTGGGGCCCTGTCATCCCGGGTAGCAACCCCAGACTCCTCCGTGGAAGATACCAAAGTTGATGTTTCTCCTTGGACTATTGTCCATCCTGCGGGATGCACCTGAGACTCCTCCCAGCTCTGTTTCTGAGTGTTTTCTTCCTGGGGTTTACGGCCCTGTTATCCCAGGTAGCAACCCCAGACTCCTCCGTGGAAGATACCCGAGATGATTTTTCTCTTTGGACAAACCTCCATCCTCTGGGAAGCATCCTAGACTCCTTGCAGGTATGTCCTTGAGTCTTTATTCCGGTGTTTTGGGGCCCTGTGATCCCGGGTAGCAACCCCAGACTCCTCCAGGGAAGATACCCGAGATGATTTTTCTCCTTGGACAATGCTCCATCCTCTGGGAAGCATCCGAGACTCCTTGCAGGTATGTCCCTGAGTCTTTATTCCGGTGGTTTAGTTCCCTGTGATCCCGGGTAGCAACCCCAGACTCCTCCAGGGAAGATACCCGAGATGATTTTTCTCCTTGGACAATGCTCCATCCTCTGGGATTCACATGAGCCTCCATGCAGTTGTGTCCCCGAGTCTTTTTTTCGGTGATTTAGGACCCTGTGATCCCGGGTAGAAACCCCAGACTCCTCCACGGAAGATACCCGAGATGATTTTTCTCTCTTGATAGTGGTCCATCCTGCGGGATCTACCCAGAACTCCTCCCAGGCGTCTCCCGCAGAGTTTTCTGCAATGCTTTAGGGCCCTGTGATCCCGGGTAGCAACCCCAGACTCCTCCAGGGAAGATACCCGAGATGATTTTTCTCCTTGGACTATTGTCCATCCTGCAGGATGCACCCGAGACTCCTCCCAGCTCTGTTTCTGAATGTTTTCTTCCTGGGGTTTAGGGCCCTGTGATCCCAGGTAGCAACCCCAGACTCCTCCAGTGAAGATACCCAAGATGATTTTTCTCTCTTGACAGTGGTCCATCCTGCGGGATCTACCCAGAACTCCTCCCAGGCGTCTCCCGCAGAGTTATCTCCAATGCTTTAGGGCCCTGTGATCCCGGGTAGCAACCCCAGACTCCTCCAGGGAAGATACCCGAGATGATTTTTCTCCTTGGACAATGCTCCATCCTCTGGGATTCACATGAGCCTCCTTGCAGTTGTGTCCCCGAGTCTTTTTTACGGTGATTTAGGACCCTGTGATCCCGGGTAGAAGCCCCAGACTCCTCCAGGGAAGATACCCAAGATGATTTTTCTCTCTTGACAGTGGTCCATCCTGCGGGATCTACCCAGAACTCCTCCCAGGCGTCTCCCGCAGAGTTTTCTGCAATGCTTTAGGGCCCTGTGATCCCGGGTAGCAACCCCAGACTCCTCCAGGGAAGATACCCAAGATGATTTGTATCCTTGAGCAATGCTCCATCCTCTGGGATGCATCTGAGATTCCTCCCAGGAGTCTCCCGCAGACATTTTGGGTTCAAGTTATGTCAGGGCAGGTTTAGATTGGATATTAGGAAGCATTTTTTCACTGAAAGGGTTATTAAACATTGGAATAAGCTGCCCAGAGAGGTGGTGGATTCAGCATCCATGGAGGTGTTTAAGAAAAGGGTAGATGAGGTGCTTAGGGACATGGTTTAGGAGTGGTGGCGTTTTTATCAGGGTAGGTTAATGGTTGGACTTCATGATCTTAAAGGTCCCTTCCAACCTCACTGATTCTATGATTCTATGATTCTATGATTTTTCCTGTGGTCTGGGGCCCTGTAATCCCGGGTAGCAACCCCAGACTCCTCCAGGGAAGATACCCAAGATGCTTTTTCTCTCTTGATATTGGTCCATCCTGCGGGAGCTACCCAGAACTCCTCCCAGGCGTCTCCCGCAGAGTTTTCTGCAATGCTTTAGGGCCCTGTGATCCCGGGTAGCAACCCCCGACTCCTCCAGGGAAGATACCCAAGATGATTTTTCTCCTTGGACAATGCTCCATCCTCTGGGATTCACATGAGCCTCCTTGCAGTTGTGTCCCCGAGTCTTTTTTTCGGTGATTTAGGACCCTGTGATCCCGGGTAGAAGCCCCAGACTCCTCCAGGGAAGATACCCGAGATGATTTTTATCCTTGGAAAATGCTCCATCCTCTGAGATGCATCTGAGACTCCTTGCAGTTATGTCCCTGAGTCTTCATTCCGGTGGTCTGGGGCCCTGTGATCCTGGGTAGCAACCCCAGACTCCTCCAGGGAAGATACCCAGGATGCTTTTTCTCTCTTGACAGTGATCCATCCTGCGGGATCTACCCAGAACTCCTCCCAGGCGTCTCCCGCAGAGTTTTCTCCAATGCTTTAGGGCCCTTTGATCCCGGGTAGCAACCCCAGACTCCTCCCCGGAAGATACCCGAGATGATTTTTCTCCTTGTACTATTGTCCATCCTGCAGGATGCACCCGAGACTCCTCCCAGCTCTGTTTCTGAATGTTTTCTTCCTGGGGTTTAGGGCCCTGTGATCCCAGGTAGCAACCCCAGACTCCTCCAGGGAAGATACCCAAGATGCTTTTTCTCTCTTGACAGTGGTCCATCCTCTGGGTTGCATCGGAGACTCCTTGCAGGTATGTCCCTGAGTCTTTATTCTGGTGGTTTGCGGTCCTCTGATCCCGGGTATCAACCCCAGACTCCTCCAGGGTAGATACCCAAGATGATTTTTCTCCTTGGACAATGCTCCATCCTCTGGGATTCACCCGAGACTCCTCGCAGGTATGTCCCCGAGTCTTTTTTCCGGTGGTTTGGGGTCCTGTCATCCCGGGTAGCAACCCCAGACTCTTCCAGGGAAGATACCCAAGATGATTTTTATCCTTGGACAATGCTCCATCCTCTGCGATGCATCGGAGACTCCTTGCAGGTATGTCCCTGAGTCTTTATTCCGGTGGTTTGGGGTCCTCTGATCCTGAGTAGCAACCCCAGAGTCCTCCAGGGAAGATACCCAAGATGATTTTTCTCCTTGGGCAATGCTCCATCGTCTGAGATGCATCTGAGATTCCTCCCAGAGGTCTCCCGCAGACATTTTTCCTTTGGTTTGGGGCCCTGTAATCCCAGGTAGCAACCCCAGACTCCTCCAGGGAAGATACCCAAGATGATTTTTATCCTTGGACAATGCTCCATCCTCTGTGATGCATCGGAGACTCCTTGCAGGTATGTCCCTGAGTCTTTATTCCGGTGGTTTGGGGTCCTCTGATCCCGAGTAGCAACCCCAGACTCCTCCAGGGAAGATACCCGAGATGATTTTTCTCCTTGGGCAATGCTCCATCCTCTGGGATGCATCTGAGACTCCTTTCAGTTATGGCCCTGAGTCTTTATTGTGGTGGTCTGGGGCCCTGTGATCCCGGGTAGCAATCCCAGACTCCTCCAGGGAAGATACCCAAGATGATTTGTATCCTTGGACAATGCTCCATCCTCTGGGATTCACGTGAGCCTCCTTGCAGTTGTGTCCCCGAGTCTTTTTTTCGGTGATTTAGGACCCTGTGATCCCGGGTAGAAACCCCAGACTCCTCCAGAGTACATACCCGAGATGATTTTTCTCTCTTGATAGTGGTCCATCCTGCGGGATCCACCCAGAACTCCTCCCAGGCGTCTCCTGCAGAGTTTTCTGCAATGCTTTAGGGCCCTGTGATCCCGAGTAGCAACCCCAGACTCCTCCAGGGAAGATACCCAAGATGATTTTTCTCCTGGGACGATGCTCCATCGTCTGGGGTGCACCTTAGATTCCTCCCAGCCGTCTCCCGCAGACATTTTTCCTGTGGTTTGGGGCCCTTTAATCCTGGGTAGCAACCCCAGACTCCTCCAGGGAAGATACCCAAGATGATTTTTCTCCTTCGACTATTGTCCATCCTCTGGGATGTGTCCGAGACTCCTTGCAGTTATGTCCCTGAGTCTTTATTCCGGTGGTTTGGGGCCCTGTGATCCTGGGAAGCAACCCCAGACTCCTCCAGGAAAGATACCCGAGATGATTTTTCTCCTTGGGCAATGCTCAATCCTCTGGGATGCATCCAAGATTCCTCCCAGGCGTCTTGCGCAGACAGTATTCCTGTGGTTTGGGGCCCTGTGATCCCGGGTAGCAACCCCAGACTCCTCCAGGGAAGATACCCGAGATGATTTTTCTCCTTGGGCAATGCTCCATCCTCTGGGATGCATCCGAGATTCCTCCCAGGCGTCTTGCGCAGACAGTATTCCTGTGGTTTGGGGCCCTGTGATACCGGGTAGCAACCCCAGACTCCTCCAGGGAAGATACCCGAGATGATTTTTCTCCTTGGACTATTGTCCATCCTGCAGGATGCACCCGAGACTCCTCCCAGCTCTGTTTCTGAATGTTTTCTTCCTGGGGTTTAGGGCCCTGTGATCCCAGGTAGCAACCCCAGACTCCTCCAGGGAAGATACCCAAGATGCTTTTTCTCTCTTGACAGTGGTCCATCCTCTGGGATGCATCGGAGACTCCTTGCACGTATGTCCCTGAGTCTTTATTCTGGTGGTTTGCCGTCCTCTGATCCCGAATAGCAACCCCAGACTCCTCCAGAGAGGATACCCAAGATGATTTTTCTCCTTGCACGATGCTCCATCGTCTGGGGTGCACCTTAGATTCCTCCCAGCCGTCTCCCGCAGACATTTTTCCTGTGGTTTGGGGCCCTGTAATCCTGGGTAGCAACCCCAGTCTCCTCCAGGGAAGATACCCAAGATGATTTTTCTCCTTGGACAATGCTCCATCCTCTGGGATGCATCCGAGATTCCTCCCAGGCGTCTTCCGCAGACATTTGTCCGGTGGTTTGGGGTCCTGTCATCCTGGGTAGCAACCCCAGACTCCTCCAGGGGAAGATACCCAAGATGATTTTTATCCTTGGGCAATGCTCCATCCTCTGGTATGCATCTGAGACTCCTTGCAGTTATGTCCCTGAGTCTTTATTCCGGTGGTCTGGGGCCCTGTGATCCTAGGTAGCAACCGCAGACTCCTCCAGGGAAGATACCCAGGATGATTTTTCTCTCTTGACAGTGGTCCATCCTGCGGGATCTACCCAGAACTCCTCCCAGGCGTCTCCTGCAGAGTTTTCTGCAATGCTTTAGGGCCCTGTGATCCCGGGTAGCAACCCCAGACTCCTCCAGGGAAGATACCCAAGATGATTTTTCTCTCTTGACAGTGGTCCATCCTCTAGGATGCATCGGAGACTCCTTGCAGGTATGTCCCTGAGTCTTTATTCTGGTGTTTTGCGGTCCTCTGATCCCGGGTAGCAACCCCAGACTCCTCCAGGTAAGATACCCAAGATGATTTTTCTCCTTGGACAATGCTCTGTCCTCTGGGATTCACCCGAGACTCCTCGCAGGTATGTCCCCGAGTCTTTTATCCGGTGGTTTGTGGTCCTGTGATTTCGGGTAGCAACCCCAGACTCCTCCAGGGAAGATACCCAAGATGCTTTTTCTCTCTTGACAGTGGTCCATCCTGCGGGATCTAACCAGAACTCCTCTAGGCGTCGCCCACAGAGTTTTCTGCAATGCTTTAGGGCCCTGTGATCCCGGGTAGAAACCCCAGACTCCTCCAGGGACGATAGCCGAGATGATTTTTCTCTCTTGATAGTGGTCCATCCTGCGGGATCTACCCAGAACTCCTCCCAGGCGTCTCCCGCAGAGTTTTCTGCAATGCTTTAGGGCCCTGTGATCCAAGGTAGCAACCCCAGACTCCACCAGGGAAGATACCCAAGATGATTTTTCTCCTTGGACTATTGTCCATCCTGCAGGATGCACCCGAGACTCCTCCCAGCTCTGTTTCTGAGTGTTTTCTTCCTGGGGTTTAGGGCCCTGTGATCCCGGGTAGCAACCCCAGACTCCTCCAGGGAAGATACCCAAGATGATTTTTCTCTCTTGACAGTGGTCCATCCTCTGGGATGCATCGGAGACTCCTTGCAGGTATGTCCCTGAATCTTTATTCTGCTGTTTTGCGGTCCTTTGATCCCGGGTAGCAACCCCAGACTCCTCCAGGGAAGATACCCAAGAAGATTTTTCTCCATGGACAATGCTCCATCCTCTGGGATTCACATGAGCCTCCTTGCAGTTGTGTCCCCGAGTCTTTTTTTCGGTGATTTAGGACCCTGTGATCCCGTGTAGAAGCCCCAGACTCCTCCAGGGAAGATACCCAAGATGATTTTTCTCTCTTGACAGTGGTCCATCCTGCGGGATCTACCCAGAACTCCTCCCAGGCGTCTCCCGCAGAGTTTTCTGCAATGCTTTAGGGCCCTGTGATCCCAGGTAGCAACCCCAGACTCCTCCCCAGAAGATACCCAAGATGATTTTTTCCTTGGACAATGCTCCATCCTCTGGGATTCACGTGAGCCTCCTTGCAGTTGTGTCCCCGAGTCTTTTTTTCGGTGATTTAGGACCCTGTGATCCCGGGTAGAAACCCCAGACTCCTCCAGAAAAGATAGCCGAGATGATTTTTCTCTCTTGATAGTGGTCCATCCTGCGGGATCTACCCAGAACTCCTCCCAGGCGTCTTCCGCAGAGTTTTTTGCAATGCTTTAGGGCCCTGTGATCCCGGGTAGCAACCCCAGACTCCTCCAGGGAAGATACCCGAGATGATTTTTCTCCTTGGACTATTGTCCATCCTGCAGGATGCACCCGAGACTCCTCCCAGCTCTGTTTCTGAATGTTTTCTTCCTGGGGTTCAGGGCCCTGTGATCCCGGGTAGCAACCCCAGACTCCTCCAGGGAAGATACCCGAGATGATTTTTATCCTTGAGCAATGCTCCATCCTCTGGGATGCATCCGAGACTCCTCGCAGGTATGTCCCCGAGTCTTTTATCCGGTGGTTTGTGGTCCTGTGATTTCGGGTAGCAACCCCAGACTCCTCCAGGGAAGATACCCAAGATGATTTTTCTCCTTGGACAATGCTCCATCGTCTGGGGTGCACCTTAGATTCCTCCCAGCCGTCTCCCGCAGACATGTTTCCTCTGGTTTGGAGCCCTGTAATCCCGGGTAGCAACCCCAGACTCCTCCAGGGAAGATACCCAAGATGATTTTTCTCCTTGGACTATTGTCCATCCTCTGGGATGCATCCGAGACTCCTTGCAGTTATGTCCCTGAGTCTTTATTCCGGTGGTCTGGGGCCCTGTGATCCCGGGTAGCAACCCCAGACTCCTCCAGGGAAGATACCCAAGATGCTTTTTCTCTCTTGACAGTGGTCCATCCTGCGGGACCTACCCAGAACTCCTCCCAGGCGTCTCCCGCAGAGTTTTCTGCAATGCTTTAGGGCCCTGTGATCCCGGGTAGCAACCCCAGACTCCTCCAGGGAAGATACCCAAGATGCTTTTTCTCTCTTGACAGTGGTCCATCCTCTGGGATGCATCGGAGACTCCTTGCAGGTATGTCCCTGAGTCTTTATTCCGGTGGTCTGGGGCCCTGTGATCCTAGGTAGCAACCGCAGACTCCTCCAGGGAAGATACCCAGGATGATTTTTCTCTCTTGACAGTGGTCCATCCTCTGGTATGCATCTGAGACTCCTTGCAGTTATGTCCCTGAGTCTTTATTCCGGTGGTCTGGGGCCCTGTGATCCTAGGTAGCAACCGCAGACTCCTCCAGGGAAGATACCCAGGATGATTTTTCTCTCTTGACAGTGGTCCATCCTGCGGGATCTACCCAGAACTCCTCCCAGGCGTCTCCTGCAGAGTTTTCTGCAATGCTTTAGGGCCCTGTGATCCCGGGTAGCAACCCCAGACTCCTCCAGGGAAGATACCCAAGATGATTTTTCTCTCTTGACAGTGGTCCATCCTCTAGGATGCATCGGAGACTCCTTGCAGGTATGTCCCTGAGTCTTTATTCTGGTGTTTTGCGGTCCTCTGATCCCGGGTAGCAACCCCAGACTCCTCCAGGTAAGATACCCAAGATGATTTTTCTCCTTGGACAATGCTCTGTCCTCTGGGATTCACCCGAGACTCCTCGCAGGTATGTCCCCGAGTCTTTTATCCGGTGGTTTGTGGTCCTGTGATTTCGGGTAGCAACCCCAGACTCCTCCAGGGAAGATACCCAAGATGCTTTTTCTCTCTTGACAGTGGTCCATCCTGCGGGATCTAACCAGAACTCCTCTAGGCGTCGCCCACAGAGTTTTCTGCAATGCTTTAGGGCCCTGTGATCCCGGGTAGAAACCCCAGACTCCTCCAGGGACGATAGCCGAGATGATTTTTCTCTCTTGATAGTGGTCCATCCTGCGGGATCTACCCAGAACTCCTCCCAGGCGTCTCCCGCAGAGTTTTCTGCAATGCTTTAGGGCCCTGTGATCCAAGGTAGCAACCCCAGACTCCACCAGGGAAGATACCCAAGATGATTTTTCTCCTTGGACTATTGTCCATCCTGCAGGATGCACCCGAGACTCCTCCCAGCTCTGTTTCTGAGTGTTTTCTTCCTGGGGTTTAGGGCCCTGTGATCCCGGGTAGCAACCCCAGACTCCTCCAGGGAAGATACCCAAGATGATTTTTCTCTCTTGACAGTGGTCCATCCTCTGGGATGCATCGGAGACTCCTTGCAGGTATGTCCCTGAATCTTTATTCTGCTGTTTTGCGGTCCTTTGATCCCGGGTAGCAACCCCAGACTCCTCCAGGGAAGATACCCAAGAAGATTTTTCTCCATGGACAATGCTCCATCCTCTGGGATTCACATGAGCCTCCTTGCAGTTGTGTCCCCGAGTCTTTTTTTCGGTGATTTAGGACCCTGTGATCCCGTGTAGAAGCCCCAGACTCCTCCAGGGAAGATACCCAAGATGATTTTTCTCTCTTGACAGTGGTCCATCCTGCGGGATCTACCCAGAACTCCTCCCAGGCGTCTCCCGCAGAGTTTTCTGCAATGCTTTAGGGCCCTGTGATCCCAGGTAGCAACCCCAGACTCCTCCCCAGAAGATACCCAAGATGATTTTTTCCTTGGACAATGCTCCATCCTCTGGGATTCACGTGAGCCTCCTTGCAGTTGTGTCCCCGAGTCTTTTTTTCGGTGATTTAGGACCCTGTGATCCTGGGTAGAAACCCCAGACTCCTCCAGAAAAGATAGCCGAGATGATTTTTCTCTCTTGATAGTGGTCCATCCTGCGGGATCTACCCAGAACTCCTCCCAGGCGTCTTCCGCAGAGTTTTTTGCAATGCTTTAGGGCCCTGTGATCCCGGGTAGCAACCCCAGACTCCTCCAGGGAAGATACCCGAGATGATTTTTCTCCTTGGACTATTGTCCATCCTGCAGGATGCACCCGAGACTCCTCCCAGCTCTGTTTCTGAATGTTTTCTTCCTGGGGTTCAGGGCCCTGTGATCCCGGGTAGCAACCCCAGACTCCTCCAGGGAAGATACCCGAGATGATTTTTATCCTTGAGCAATGCTCCATCCTCTGGGATGCATCCGAGACTCCTCGCAGGTATGTCCCCGAGTCTTTTATCCGGTGGTTTGTGGTCCTGTGATTTCGGGTAGCAACCCCAGACTCCTCCAGGGAAGATACCCAAGATGATTTTTCTCCTTGGACAATGCTCCATCGTCTGGGGTGCACCTTAGATTCCTCCCAGCCGTCTCCCGCAGACATGTTTCCTCTGGTTTGGAGCCCTGTAATCCCGGGTAGCAACCCCAGACTCCTCCAGGGAAGATACCCAAGATGATTTTTCTCCTTGGACTATTGTCCATCCTCTGGGATGCATCCGAGACTCCTTGCAGTTATGTCCCTGAGTCTTTATTCCGGTGGTCTGGGGCCCTGTGATCCCGGGTAGCAACCCCAGACTCCTCCAGGGAAGATACCCAAGATGCTTTTTCTCTCTTGACAGTGGTCCATCCTGCGGGACCTACCCAGAACTCCTCCCAGGCGTCTCCCGCAGAGTTTTCTGCAATGCTTTAGGGCCCTGTGATCCCGGGTAGCAACCCCAGACTCCTCCAGGGAAGATACCCAAGATGCTTTTTCTCTCTTGACAGTGGTCCATCCTCTGGGATGCATCGGAGACTCCTTGCAGGTATGTCCCTGAGTCTTTATTCCGGTGGTCTGGGGCCCTGTGATCCTAGGTAGCAACCGCAGACTCCTCCAGGGAAGATACCCAGGATGATTTTTCTCTCTTGACAGTGGTCCATCCTCTGGTATGCATCTGAGACTCCTTGCAGTTATGTCCCTGAGTCTTTATTCCGGTGGTCTGGGGCCCTGTGATCCTAGGTAGCAACCGCAGACTCCTCCAGGGAAGATACCCAGGATGATTTTTCTCTCTTGACAGTGGTCCATCCTGCGGGATCTACCCAGAACTCCTCCCAGGCGTCTCCTGCAGAGTTTTCTGCAATGCTTTAGGGCCCTGTGATCCCGGGTAGCAACCCCAGACTCCTCCAGGGAAGATACCCAAGATGATTTTTCTCTCTTGACAGTGGTCCATCCTCTAGGATGCATCGGAGACTCCTTGCAGGTATGTCCCTGAGTCTTTATTCTGGTGTTTTGCGGTCCTCTGATCCCGGGTAGCAACCCCAGACTCCTCCAGGTAAGATACCCAAGATGATTTTTCTCCTTGGACAATGCTCTGTCCTCTGGGATTCACCCGAGACTCCTCGCAGGTATGTCCCCGAGTCTTTTATCCGGTGGTTTGTGGTCCTGTGATTTCGGGTAGCAACCCCAGACTCCTCCAGGGAAGATACCCAAGATGCTTTTTCTCTCTTGACAGTGGTCCATCCTGCGGGATCTAACCAGAACTCCTCTAGGCGTCGCCCACAGAGTTTTCTGCAATGCTTTAGGGCCCTGTGATCCCGGGTAGAAACCCCAGACTCCTCCAGGGACGATAGCCGAGATGATTTTTCTCTCTTGATAGTGGTCCATCCTGCGGGATCTACCCAGAACTCCTCCCAGGCGTCTCCCGCAGAGTTTTCTGCAATGCTTTAGGGCCCTGTGATCCAAGGTAGCAACCCCAGACTCCACCAGGGAAGATACCCAAGATGATTTTTCTCCTTGGACTATTGTCCATCCTGCAGGATGCACCCGAGACTCCTCCCAGCTCTGTTTCTGAGTGTTTTCTTCCTGGGGTTTAGGGCCCTGTGATCCCGGGTAGCAACCCCAGACTCCTCCAGGGAAGATACCCAAGATGATTTTTCTCTCTTGACAGTGGTCCATCCTCTGGGATGCATCGGAGACTCCTTGCAGGTATGTCCCTGAATCTTTATTCTGCTGTTTTGCGGTCCTTTGATCCCGGGTAGCAACCCCAGACTCCTCCAGGGAAGATACCCAAGAAGATTTTTCTCCATGGACAATGCTCCATCCTCTGGGATTCACATGAGCCTCCTTGCAGTTGTGTCCCCGAGTCTTTTTTTCGGTGATTTAGGACCCTGTGATCCCGTGTAGAAGCCCCAGACTCCTCCAGGGAAGATACCCAAGATGATTTTTCTCTCTTGACAGTGGTCCATCCTGCGGGATCTACCCAGAACTCCTCCCAGGCGTCTCCCGCAGAGTTTTCTGCAATGCTTTAGGGCCCTGTGATCCCAGGTAGCAACCCCAGACTCCTCCCCAGAAGATACCCAAGATGATTTTTTCCTTGGACAATGCTCCATCCTCTGGGATTCACGTGAGCCTCCTTGCAGTTGTGTCCCCGAGTCTTTTTTTCGGTGATTTAGGACCCTGTGATCCTGGGTAGAAACCCCAGACTCCTCCAGAAAAGATAGCCGAGATGATTTTTCTCTCTTGATAGTGGTCCATCCTGCGGGATCTACCCAGAACTCCTCCCAGGCGTCTTCCGCAGAGTTTTTTGCAATGCTTTAGGGCCCTGTGATCCCGGGTAGCAACCCCAGACTCCTCCAGGGAAGATACCCGAGATGATTTTTCTCCTTGGACTATTGTCCATCCTGCAGGATGCACCCGAGACTCCTCCCAGCTCTGTTTCTGAATGTTTTCTTCCTGGGGTTCAGGGCCCTGTGATCCCGGGTAGCAACCCCAGACTCCTCCAGGGAAGATACCCGAGATGATTTTTATCCTTGAGCAATGCTCCATCCTCTGGGATGCATCCGAGACTCCTCGCAGGTATGTCCCCGAGTCTTTTATCCGGTGGTTTGTGGTCCTGTGATTTCGGGTAGCAACCCCAGACTCCTCCAGGGAAGATACCCAAGATGATTTTTCTCCTTGGACAATGCTCCATCGTCTGGGGTGCACCTTAGATTCCTCCCAGCCGTCTCCCGCAGACATGTTTCCTCTGGTTTGGAGCCCTGTAATCCCGGGTAGCAACCCCAGACTCCTCCAGGGAAGATACCCAAGATGATTTTTCTCCTTGGACTATTGTCCATCCTCTGGGATGCATCCGAGACTCCTTGCAGTTATGTCCCTGAGTCTTTATTCCGGTGGTCTGGGGCCCTGTGATCCCGGGTAGCAACCCCAGACTCCTCCAGGGAAGATACCCAAGATGCTTTTTCTCTCTTGACAGTGGTCCATCCTGCGGGACCTACCCAGAACTCCTCCCAGGCGTCTCCCGCAGAGTTTTCTGCAATGCTTTAGGGCCCTGTGATCCCGGGTAGCAACCCCAGACTCCTCCAGGGAAGATACCCAAGATGCTTTTTCTCTCTTGACAGTGGTCCATCCTCTGGGATGCATCGGAGACTCCTTGCAGGTATGTCCCTGAGTCTTTATTCTGGTTGTTTGCGGTCCTCTGATCCCGGGTAGCAACCCAAGACTCCTCCAGGGTAGATACCCAAGATGATTTTTCTCCTTGGGGAATGCTCCATCGTCTGGGATTCACCCGAGACTCCTCGCAGGTATGTCCCCGAGTCTTTTTTCCGGTGATTTGGGGTCCTGTCATCCCGGGTAGCAACCCCAGACTCCTCCAGGGAAGATACCCAAGATGATTTTTATCCTTGGATAATGCTCCATCCTCTGCGATGCATCGGAGACTCCTTGCAGGTGTGTCCCTGAGGCTTTATTCCGGTGGTTTGGGGTCCTCTGATCCCGAGTAGCAACCCCAGACTCCTCCAGGGAAGATACCCAAGATGTTTTTTCTCCTTTGACGATGCTCCATCTTCTGGGATGCATCGGAGACTCCTTGCAGGTATGTCCCTGAGTCTTTATTCTGGTGGCTTGCGGTCCTCTGATCCCGGGTAGCAACCCCAGACTCCTCCAGGGAAGATACCCGAGATGATTTTTCTCCTTGGGCAATGCTCCATCCTGTGGGATGCATCCGAGATTCCTCCCAGGCATCTTGCGCAGACAGCATTCCTGTGGTTTGGGGCCTTGTGATCCCCGGTAGAAACCCCAGACTCCTCCAGGGAAGATACCCAAGATGATTTTTCTCATTGGACAATGCTCCATCCTCTGGGATTCACATGAGCCTCCTTGCAGTTGTGTCCCCGAGTCTTTTTCTCGGTGATTTAGGGCCCTGTGATCCCAGGTAGCAACCCCAGACTCCTCCAGGGAAGATACCCGAGATGAATTTTCTTCTTGGACTATTGTCCATCCTGCAGGATGCACCCGAGACTCCTCCCAGCTCTGTTTCTGAATGTTTTCTTCCTGGGGTTTAGGGCCCTGTGATCCCAGGTAGCAACCACAGACTCCTCCACGGAAGATACCCAAGATGATTTTTCTCCTTGGACAATGCTCCATCCTCTGGGATGCATCCGAGTTTCCTCCCAGGCGTCTTCCGCAGACATTTTTCCTGTGGTTTGGGGCCCTGTAATCCCGGGAAGGAACCCCAGACTCCTCCAGGGATGATACCCAAGATGATATTTCTCCTTGGACAATGCTCCATCCTCTTCGATCTACCCGAGACTCCTCGCAGGTATGTCCCCGAGTCTTTTCTCCAATGCTTTAGGGCCCTGTGATCCCGGGTAGCAACCCCAGACTCCTCCAGGGAAGATACCCAAGATGATTTTTCTCCTTGAACAATGCTACATCCTCTGGGATGCATCCGAGATTCCTCCCAGGCTTCTTCCGCATACATTTTTCCGGTGGTTTGGGGTCCTGTCATCCCGGGTAGCAACCCCAGACTCCTCCAGGGAAGATCCCCGAGATGATTTGTATCCTTGGACAATGCTCCATCCTCTGGGATTCACATGAGCCTCCTTGCAGTTGTGTCACCGAGTCTTTTTTTCGGTGATTTAGGACCCTGTGATCCCGAGTAGCAACCCCAGACTCCTCCAGGGAAGATACCCGAGATGCTTTTTCTCTCTTGACAGTGGTCCATCCTGCGGGATGTATCCAGAACTCCTCCCAGGCGTCTCCCGCAGAGTTTTCTGCAATGCTTTAGGGCCCTGTGATCCCGGGTAGCAACCCCAGACTCCTGCAGGGAAGATCCCCGAGATGATTTGTATCCTTGGACAATGCTCCATCCTCTGGGATTCACATGAGCCTCCTTGCAGTTGTGTCCCCGAGTCTTTTTTTCGGTGATTTAGGACCCTGTGATCCCGGGTAGAAGCCCCAGACTCCTCCAGGGAAGATACCCGAGATGATTTTTCTCTCTTAATAGTGGTCCATCCTACGGGATGTATCCAGAACTCCTCCCAGGCGTCTTCCGCAGAGTTTTCTGCAATGCTTTAGGGCCCTTTAATCCCAGGTAGCAACCCCAGACTCCTCCAGGGAAGATACCCGAGATGATTTTTCTCCTTGGACAATGCTCCATCTTCTGGGATGCATCTGAGATTCCTCCCAGGCGTCTCCCGCAGACATTTTTCCTGTGGTTTGGGTCCCTGTAATCCCGGGTAGCAACCCCAGACTCCTCCAGGGAAGATACCCGAGATGAATTTTCTCCTTGGACTATTGTCCATCCTTCAGGATGCACCCGAGACTCCTCCCAGCTCTGTTTCTGAATGTTTTCTTCCTGGGGTTTGGGGCCCTGTAATCCCGGGTAGCAACCCGAGACTCCTCCAGGGAAGATACCCGAGATGATTTTTCTCCTTGGACAATGCTCCATCCTCTGGGATCTACCCGAGACTCCTCGCAGGTATGTCCCCGAGTCTTTTCTCCATTGCTTTAGGGCCCTGTGATCCCGGGAAGGAACCCCAGACTCCTCCAGGGAAAATACCTTTTTCTCCTTGGACTATTGTTCATCCTGCGGGATGCATCTTACACTCCTCCTAGGCATCTGCCACACAGTTTATCCTTTGGTTTATGAGCCTGTAATCCTGGGTACCAATCCCAGACTCCTCCAGGGAAGATAGCTGATATGATTTTTCTCCTTGGACAATGTTCCATCCTCTGGGTTTCACCCTAGACTCCTTCCAGTCTTCTGGTGTTGTCTTTTGTCATTTATTTTAGGGACCTCAGATCTCTGGTAGGACCTCCAGACTCTCCAAAGGGAGATAACTGTGATTTTTTTTTCTCATTGGGAAATGTTTTTTCTCTTTTTGGCAAAGCTTTTTACCCTGCAACAAACCCATGACTCCTCCCAGGCATCTCCCACAGACTTTTGATCTCTAGTTGAGGGACCTGATATCAGAGGTAGCTACCAAGACTCCTCCAAGGAAGCTTCCTTCTGTTTTGCCAATAGGTCTCTGTTCCTGGATCCATCGAACCCTCCCATTAGGGTTAGGTTAGGGTGTGAGTTCTGTATGAGAATCCCACAGCTCCAGGGACACGTGGCTGGAAAAGATATGTCGAGGAGGGAACGGTATTGCACCAACATCGCTTCCTTGACACTGTGATGGTGTGCTCCCCCTCCCCACCTTCCAACCTGACCTTTATCTCCTGTGACCCTGCCCAAGCACTAACACCTGTGGTGGTCACAATGGCACGTGTACTTGTGATGGCTGCCCCCGGCTCGATGTGGTTTCGGGGAAACACGTAACACCACAGTAGCCAAGGGCTAACTTGAGCAGTGCTGGTACTGTGGCCAATATGCAGATATGACTATAGGTCAATCATCTCACCCACATCAATAGTGAACAGCCCAAGACCCCTTTGAGCTCCCCTGCACGCCAGGATCTCCCCATGAGCGGGGACGCCTCTCAAGGTTACTCCTCGAGCTTCACAGATTCTTTGCCGCAACAGATCCTCGGTCAGTGATTAATAGCACCCAAAACTGTGAAATCTTAGCTAAGTGATAGAAAGGATTGATTGCACATATATAATCCCTTAGACATAAACCATTGACCCAGTCCGGGACCAGGATTGGATCCAGCCGCACCCAGACTCCTCTCTGAGAAGGAGGTTAGAAAGCAAGGGGCTCCTTTCCGAACCTCAGCCCAACAGGAGGGTCTCCCTGGCAGTTCTGCCTGACCCTGTCCTCCATGCAGGAAATAACCAAGTGTACCTTGCCATCGAGTCCTGCTAAAGCACTGTTGCATTTACTCTCAAACTTTGTTAAATCCCTGTTTTGTATCAATAAACGTGTCGCTGCTTCTCTCTACGAGTGAAGTGCATCGCTCCATCCGCAACAGACACCTCTCTCCTCTGGGCCACCCGTGCTGCTGGGGACCTCAGCCTCAGCCCACGCTGCCATTAGCTGCCTGTGAAAGCGCTGCTACGGGATGGTGAAGGCAGGAACAGCTTTCCATCCTTGCTCCTTTTGTGTAGGAGCAGTTGCTGGATGTTTTCCATTTTGGAGTGGGGCTCTGGCGAGTGTGGGAGAGAGTGTTGGGATCGTTACGGTGCAAGGAAAGCGCAGAGCCCCAGTGTTGGTCGGGCTGTAAAAGTGCTGCCAAGGGATAGTGAGGGCAAGCAGTCTAATATGACCGAACTGAATGAAACAATCCAGGAATTCTTTACTTACAGAATCTCACTTGGCTACAGCCCACGCTGAGGGATGCTGGACTAAAGTCACACTCCTTTTCTTTGGAGGAATTCTGAAAGGAAAAGGAACCAAAGAACTGTTACACAATGTAAAATTCTATTGTACAGGAGAAGTTTCTTTGTTTGCTTGCTTTAAGAACTAAAGGCGGTTTCAAACCCTAAAAATGCAAGGTAACCAAAGTACAGAACGAGATCCCCGAGCTAAACAAAAGACATCTCTCTCGCCTGTGCTATCGCCTAGCAGCCAACTACTCCCCTCGATAAATATCACCGTCAGGAGGAGCCCAATTTGACCTCTCCCTGAATGGCAGCTGGACTGCACGCCAGGCGACTCTCCCCGTGGGCAGGGGCGACTCTCAAGGTTAGAGATTCCTTACCTGAGACTGAGAGCCTTCCTCACCCATGGTGGAGAGATGCCTTAGCTGCGGCAGATCCTCAGTAAGTGACTGAGAGCGTGCTGAATTAGTACTAATGAGACATTACTAATCCATGCAGCTACTCAATATTATTGCAAACATTGTATAGGTAATTCCGTTAGACATAAGCTGTTCTCCAAGTCTGAGACCGGGGCTCCATAAGGAGTTTAGAAGGCAAGGGGATCCACTCTGAACCTCGTGACTCAATGGGAGGGTCTTCCTTACTCTTTGCGTCTCCAGTCTGTGTGAATCAGCCTAACCTGCTTCTAACTCAGTTTTCCTTTGTATGTTTCTTCCAAGCGGTAATTAATCATAGAATGATCTGGGTCGTCTTCAATTGGATCTGGTTGCTCAGAGCCCCATCCAACCTGACCTGGAATGTTTCCAGGTATGGGCCATCTCCCACCTCTTTGGGCAACCTGGGCCAGTGTCTCCCCACCCTCATCATCAAAAAACATAATCTTCCCAGATGCCCCATCCCTGCTTATTGCAGGGGGTTGGACTCAACAACCTCTAAAGGTCCCTTCCAACCCAAATGATTCTATGACACTGTGATTTCACTGATGTTTCCCTGTTGGCTTCTGTTCCGTCAGAAGCCCCTGGCTCATCTCCATAAGACTCCGAGTCTGCTGCACCCAGCACGTCTCAGACCAACAGGCTGAGGGTCCTCGCTGGCGCCCCGTCCCCCTGACCTTAGCATGTTCCCGCAGCTTGTCATGGGCAAGCCTGATCCTGTCCCTGACCCCTTCAAGTCTAGTTTAAAGCTCTGCCAATGAGCCCTGCTGGCTCCTGAGCGAAGACCCTCTTCCCCCTTTCAGAAAGCTCAATCCCATCTGACCCCAGCAGGCCTGGCACCATGGAGGCCTCCCTATTTGTGCAAAAAAACGAAAATTGTGGCGGTGACAGCAGCCATGGAGCCATGTATTAAGAGACCAGGTCCGTCTGTTCCTTCCAGTGTCGCTGCGCATAACTGGAAGGAGAGAGGAAAAATAGCCAGCGCTCCAGATTCCCTTACCACCCATCCCAAGGCCCTGAAGTCTCTCCGGATTGCCCTCGGACTACGCATTGTGGCTTCGTGGCCACCCACAGGGAAGAGCAGCGCTGGGCAATAGTCCGAGGGCCATACCAGGCCGGGAAGTTTCCTAGTGACGTCCTTAACCCGGGCCCAGGGGGGCAGCAGACTTCCCCAAGAGGAGGGTCTGCCCGGTGAGTCAGGGGTATGTGATAGAGACAATAACACATTGTGCACTGATTGACTAGCAGTGATTCATAACCTAAAGGACAGGCCTGATAAAAATGGACGAAGCAAGAAGTCTTGAGATTGCCAAGGACAGCTCCTGATAACGAATAAGAGTATGCCTTGAAAAGCGGCTGAAACCAACCCTGCGGTCTGGACAAAGACCAAAGAAGAACTGAGTCTGCGCAAGGACAAAGAGTTACTTGCGGTGATGAAGAGGAATCATCAGCCTTCGTGGTCACGACCCTCAGCGACCACCACCAGGAGGCATTGCGCAAGCGCGGTTGGGAGGAGTTTATGGAAATGACTTCTTAGAGCTAATTTTAATACGAAGTGGGGACAGGTTATGCATATGTATAGGCGTATTGGGAAATCTTATGATTATGTAATTAAGAACTATATATATTTGAGAAGGCCGCTGCATTGGGCACGCACGATTGTGGTGGGGCGACCCCCCCGTGCTGCCCAGCGCTGAATAAACATACCCACTTTACAACCTTCCCGGTTGTGGAGTCTCTGGAGTTTCGTTTCCGCATGTCACCGGCAGATCCGGTCCTCTGTTCCCGTCCCCGTCTCCGGGAGGGCAGAGCGTGGCTCCAGCGGCCCCTCTCTCTCTCGCTCACGCTCCCGGCTGCTCCTCAGCCTTTCTCCTTCCTCCCGCGGCTCTGCCGCCAGGCCGAGCGCACCGTCCCCCTGCTCCCCCCTCACGCTGCGCTGCTCTCCGCCGCGGAGCGGGCCGGCCCCGGAGCGGCTCCCTCGGCCACCGGCCGCTCCCTCCGCTGCGGCGCGTTTGAGCCTCCCGCCGTTGCCCGGGCAACGCCCAGGTCTCGCCAGCGGCTGTGGCGAGAGGTACCGGCTGCCGCTCGGCTCCGCTCGGCAACACTCGGCCCCGCTCGGATCGGCTCTTCATCTCGCGGCCCGTCTCGGCCGGTCAGGGCCGTCCCCGAGCGCGGCGGCGGGGCCGGGCTGGCGCAGGGCGGGCAGAGGAGCGGCGGGCGGAGGGGCCGAGCCGCCCCGGGAGGCGGCCGCGGGGCGCTCCCCTCCTGCGCTGCCCCGAGGTCCCGGCCGGTCCGGGGCAGCCGCTCGGTGTCCCTCGGGTCCCCGCTGTCCGGGCGTCGGGGCAGCCCCGGGGCTGGGCTGGGCTGGGGCCGGCTCCGTCCCGGCGGCCATACCCCCCTCCTGCCTGCCCCGGGCCCCGCCGCACGGGCTCTGTGCCGCACACACCGTCCCGTCCGTACCCGCCCTCTCCCCCGCTGGGAGGGCGGTGGGGCCACCGCGGGGCGGGCAGAGCCCTGTGGGGCTGCGCCCGGGAGTCACCGAGCGCCGCAGGTTGCCCGATGCGGAGCGAAAGGAGCCCGACGGGCCGCCCAGAGCAGCCCCCGCAGCGCAGCGCAGCGCAGCGGCACAGGCAGCGGCAGGAGGGGCAGCCCCCGGCCGGGGGAGCCCCCGTCGGGGCGGGTAAGTAGCACAGCCACGTCTGCGCAAGAGGAGCAACGCAGAAGCCTTTTCCCGCCCCGACTGCTCCCGCCAGCGAGCTCGGGGCCGGTGGCACTGACGGCGGCAGCCAGGAGCATCGGGCCCCGAGTCACCGGTGCCGACAGCACAGGCGCCGCTGGAGGCGTCCGCCTCTTCCCGCCCCGACGGGATGCCGAGGGCAAGAGCGGGAAGAGGCCCCCAGACGCAGCCCCGCTGCCTTGCTGCGGCTCCTCTGCTTCCAGTACCTTTCCCTTTCCTTCCACAAGGCCGCCGTATCTTCACCAATCTTGACTTTTTTCATGCTGGGAAGCAGAGGCCCGGCTCATACTAGAAACCTCTGCTGCTTCTTGGAGGGAATGAGTGTTTTCTGCCGGGGTAAGACTGATTAAAGACTGATTAAAATAACACCAAGTTCCAAGTTGCTGCTTCTTTTATTAGAATCCCATAGAACAGTTTTTCAAAGGCACATTGCCACTTTGTGACACGCAAGGATCAAAATCTTAAAGCTTGTTGCTCTTTTCCCCAAAACTCTAGGTTGTGCAGAAAAACACATTCCAACCCAACACCTTCAGTACATCAATTTGGAAACATAAACAAAGTAGCATTTCACTTAAAGCATTCACTAGCTGAGACAAGCCATGTGAAAAGCAGAGTTACACAAGAAACAATACCACCAAACAGTCACACTACAAGTTTACCTTTCCACAACAATCAGTGCTTCCAGGTGAGTTCTTTCCACCAAAAAGATGCTGGAGTGGCAAAAAGATGATGCTGGGGAAACAACAACAAGAGCACGTTACACTGCCAGTCCTTCTCTGAGAATTGTAATGACAAGGCCATTTCTGGCCACCAGAAAGACACAACCCCAGCACAAAACAGACAGGGAAAGACTGAAAAAATAGAGACAACATAAAGAATAACTGGTGCACGGTGATGTTAATTTCAGTTTGCAATGGTGTCTTCAGGAGTGTTATGATTTGAGAGACCCATAACAATTTGTTGTCATTTAGACAATCATTCTATCACCCGATGACCCCTCCCCACCTGGGAAAGGGAAATCGGGAAAAACAAGAAAACCCGAGAGCTGAAGTATAAACAGATTTAATAGAATAAGATTAGATAATTAACATTAACAGCACTAAAGAACTGATATTGATCCCGACACCAATACAGAATATGCAAAGATTATACTCAGCCAATTCTATCAGTAGGAAGCTGTGCACTCCCAGCAGTGGACAGCTAATGTGGGACAATGCGAGCGCTGCGGCTTCACGAGGAAGGGAAGGCCTCAGGGCTCCGGCACCAGGGCACGAAGTTCTCAGGATGGCAGCCATCAAGGGAGAGAGAGAACTTCGCAGCAAACTTTCTAATTTATAATGAGTGTGACGTTGATGGTATGAAATAATCCTGTTGGCCAGCTTGGGTCAAGTGCCCGGGTCTCGCTCCTCCTCATCCCTGCACCTGGCGAGCTCGAAAACACTGAGACCTTGAGACCCACACACCATAGCTGGCTGTAAAGTAAATATTTTCACAAATTCAGACACTGGAGTCTTCTGAAAGTGCAGTTTTCCCAAGCATTAGAAGAGAAATTAGTCCTGTGTCTCTCAAACCAGGACATTCCACCCCTTATTTCATACCATATATATGACACACTCAAATTACTGTTGTATTAGTCCTCTCATATATATACACACAAATATATAATCCTCTAAAGCTATAAACTATTCCTCTAAAAGGTCTATTAAGTTTTTTAGTTGAAAACTAGGAGTTCCATCTATCATAATAGTCTTTTAGGGTAAGAACCAGTGATGTGGCATTGTCTCAGTTGTCAGATTGGGACCAGGCCTCCATACAGGACAACAGACGTGTAGAGTTGGGTGCAGCAATATAACGTGTTGTGCTCACGGCTAGCATGTTCCCTGTCGCTGGACGCCATTCGATGGAGTTGGCTCCGGTTTCATTACCACCATGTTATCCTGAAAAACACTTATTGAACACTGTTAGTGTTATGTGACAATTAACACCACACATTTTAAAATTAAGGATTCTCGCCCCAAATCAAATCTCCTAACGGGTACATCGAACTTCTCCATTTTCCTGCATCACCCACCAGGTATGCCCCGGTCCTTCAGCAAAAGCAACCCCACGAGCGGGCCTGCCTTTACCTGAGGCCGGGGTAACCCAGACTGTTTTCCCCAACATATTCTTTACATGCACCACAGGGACCTTGTCCCCTTCTACAGTAGGTAAAAGCTCTGACTGAGCCGGACCAGCTCGGCTGACAGTTCCCCTGGTGTTGACTAACCAGGTGGCTTTCGGTAAATGCTCATCCCACTTTTTAAATGTTCCAGCAGTCATTGCTTTCAAGGTAGTCTCCAGTAATCCATTGCATCGTTCGACCTTCCCAGCAGCTGGTGCGTGGTAGGGGATATGATATATCCATTCAATACCATGTTCTTTAGCCCAGGCATCTATGAGATTATTTCGGAAGTGAGTCCCGAACTCACTTTGTCCAACTCAATTCTCTCTGGAGTACCATGTCGCCACAACATTTGTCTTTCCAGGCCTAAAATAGTGCTACGGGCAGTGGCATGAGACACAGCATACGTTTCCAGCCATCCGGTGGTTGCTTCCACCATTGTAAGCACATAGCACTTGCCCTGGCGGGTTTGTGGAAGGGAAATATAGTCACTTTGCCAGGCCTCTCCATACTTATATTTCAGCCACTGTTCCCCGTACCATAAAGGTTTTGACCATTTAGCTTGCTTAATTTCAGCACATGTTTCACATTCATAAATAACCTGTGATATATTATCCATAGTCAAATCCACCCCTCGGTCACGAGCCCATCTGTATGTCGCATCTCTTCCTTGATGACCTGAAGTGTCATGGGCCCACTGAGCTAAAAACAATTCACTATTACATTGCCAATCCAAGTCTACTTGGGACTCTTTAATTTTAGCAGCCTGATCCACCTGCTGGTTGATTTGTTGTTCCTCAGTGGCCCGACTCTTGGGTACATGGGCATCTACATGGCATACCTTAACAGACAACTTTTCTAATCGGGCAGCAATATCTTGCCACAAATCAGCAGCCCAAATGGGTTTACCTCTGCGCTGCCAGTTACTCTTTTTCCACTCCTTTAACCATCCCCACAAGGCATGTGCCACCATCCATGAGTCAGTATAAAGATAAAGCACCGGCCACTTTTCTCGCTCGGCAATATTTAAAGCCAACTGGATGGCTTTCACTTCTGCAAACTGACTCGACTCACCCACTCCCTCAGCCGCTTCTGCAACTCGTCGAGTGGGACTCCATACAGCAGCTTTCCACCTTCACTGGTTTCCTACAATATGACAAGATCCATCTGTGAATAGCGCATATTGCCTTTCATTTGCTGATAATTGATTATATGGTGGGGCTTCCTCAGCACGCACCACCCTCTCCTCTGGGGACCCGCCAAAATCTGTGCCTTGCGGCCAATCCGTGATCACCTCCAAAATTCCTGGACGATTAGGGTTCCCTATTCGAGCTCGCTGAGTAATTAGTGCGATCCATTTACTCCACGTCGCATCAGTGGCGTGATGTGTGGAAGGAGCCTTCCCTTTAAACATCCAGTTCAACACTGGCAACCGAGGCACCAGGAGGAGCTGTGCTTCAGTACCAATTACCTCCGAAGCAGCTCCAACTCCTTCATATGCTGCCAATATCTCTTTCTCAGTAGTGGTATACCGAGCCTCGGATCCTCTATATGCTCGGCTCCAAAACCCACAGGGTCGGCCTCGAGTCTCTCCAGGTGCCCTTTGCCAGAGACTCCAGGTAGGGCCGTTCTCCCCCGCTGCAGTGTAGAGCCCATTTTTTACATCTGGTCCAGTCCGAACTGGCCCAAGGGCTACTGCATGGACAATTTCCCGTTTAATTTGTTCAAAGGCTGATTGCTGCTCAGGGCCCCATTTAAAATCATTCTTCTTCCTCGTCACTTCATAGAGAGGGCTCACAATCTGACTGTAACCAGGAATATGCATTCTCCAGAAACCCACAACGCCTAAGAAGGTTTGTGTTTCCTTTTTGTTAGTAGGTGGTGACATAGCTGTTATTTTATTAATCATGTCCATTGGGATCTGACGACGCCCGTCTTGCCACTTAATTCCTAAAAACTGGATTTCTCGCGCAGGCCCCTTGACCTTACCTCGTTTGATGGCAAAACCAGCTTCCAGAAGGATTTGGATGACCTTCTCCCCTTTCTCAAAAACTTCTTCTGCTGTATTACCCCATACAATGATGTCGTCAATGTATTGCAGGTGTTCTGGAGCTCCACCCTTCTCCAGTGCAGTCTGGAAGTCCAGTGCAGTCCATGGCAAACAGTAGGGCTGTGTTTCCACCCCTGGGGCAGTTGATTCCAGGTGTACTGTACGCCCCTCCAGGTGAAAGCAAACTGGCCTGCACTCTGCCGCTAAAGGAATAGAGAAAAAGGCATTAGCAATGTCCATTGTAGCATACCACTCAGCTTCCTTTGACTCCAGCTCATAATGAAGTTCTAACATATCTGGGACGGCAGCACTCAATGGTGGTGTGACTTCATTCAGGCCACGATAGTCTACCGTCAGTCTCCATTCCCCATTAGGCTTTCGCACTGGCCATATGGGACTGTTAAAGGGTGAACGAGTCCTACTGATCCCCCCTTGGCTTTCCAGCTGACGGATCAACTTCTGGATAGGGAGCAAAGAATCTCGATTAGTGCGATATTGTCGCCTATGCACCGTTGTAATAGCAACGGGCACCTTTTGTTCCTCAACCCTCAATAACCCCACAATAGAAGGGTCCTCTGACAGCCCAGGCAAAGTAGACAGTTGGATAACTTCCTCCATCTCCACCGCCGCTACACCAAACGCCCACCAGTACCCCCTCGGGTCCTTAAAATACCCTCTCCTGAAGTAATCAATGCCAAGAATGCATGGAGCACCTGGACCAGTCACAATGGGGAACTCTTCCCATTTATTCCCAGTTAGGCTCACTTCGGCCTCCAATACAGTCAGCTCTTGAGATCCCCCCATCACTCCAACAATCGTGATGGGTTCTGCCCCTCTATGATTTGACGGCATTATGGTGCACTGTGCACCAGTGTCCACCAAGGCCCTATACTTTTGTGGTTCTGATGTGCCAGGCCATCGAATCCACACAGTCCAATAAACTCGATTATCCCCCTCCTCCTCCTGGCCGGAGGCAGGACACCTCTACTTTCGACTAGAGGGTCCCTCAGTGCCATCCCTGACATCCACATGTTGTAAATCAGGTTCTGAAGCCCATCTGTGCTGTCTGGGGGACTGTCCACTGGAAACTGGAGCAGCATGTCTTCTGAAAGAATCCCTCCTTGGGGGTGTTTTACTCCGCAAGTCACGTACGCGTGTCTGTAATGCTGAAGTAGGTTTTCCATCCCACTGCTTCATGTTTTCCCCCCAATCACGCAAAGTAGCCCACAGAACACGTCGCGGTGTGCATCGTTTCCCTTGAACAGTTCTTTTAGGAAAACGTTTTTCCTTAACTGAGACACCAGCCTGGTCACACGACTTGTCCAACGCTGAAACACCGGCCCAGTCACGTAACCTGTCCAATGCCGAGACACCATCCTGTGGGGTAGAAAAAAGATTATGTGCATAATGCTGCATGTCAGTATCCACATCACCCACCGTCAGTGCCTCATCCTCTTTCCAACGAAAGAATGCCAATACATGAGCGTATGCTGCCGGTGCACTCAGTACCCACTTGCGCCAAATGGGTCCAGTAATTTTGAGTCCATCTGGATTTAATGATGCCTGCAGGTTGTCCAAATCAGTAAAAATCATCTCTCTCACAGCTATTTCCCTCAGATTCTGAACACCTCTCTCAATAGTTGTCCACTTGGATGGGCAGTATGGGATAGCGTCCCTATAGGGATACCTGCTCCTCACACTTAACAGGAGTCGCCTCCAGAGGGTGAGGGATTCTGGCGGTCCTCCAAGAGCCCTGTCAATACCCGAATCTCTAGCTAATGGTCCCAGCCGCTTGGCTTCTCTACCATGTCAGTTCAAACTATCAGCTCTAGTATCCCAGCATCGGAGTAGCCAAGGAATCACTTGCTCGCCTTCCTGACGGCCATAATCCTTACGTATGTCATGCACCTCACTAAGGGTTAATGATCGAGTAGTCTCCTCTGTCACTTCGTTGTATGATGTCCCTGGTTGCCCATTGCTGTCTGGCCCTACTGCACGTTTCCTCTAATGTACAGGGTTGACTGATACCGGCACCGCCTGTGTCTGTAGCTCAGCTGCATCAGCCATCACCACGGTCAGAGTAGGTCTGGTCCTTGTTGCAGCTGCGGGTGCTGTCGTGGGAGGCGGTGGGGTCTGGATGGGATCAGTGTCTGTCACAGGGCCAGCAGGGGCTGCGCAGGGATGAGGTATGTCGCGGGGGCCGTGCAGGCGCGATGTCCGTCGGGGGGGCTGGCGGGGTCTGTGCCGGTACGGTGTACAGCAGGGGGGGTCGGTGGGGACTGTCGTAGGAGCCAGCAGGATCTCAGCCTGCAGAGTCTGGATGGGATCACTGCCTGCCATAGAGGCCGGCAGCGGCTGTGGCCGGTAGGAGCCGGCGCGGTCTCTGCCGGACGTTTCCCTCTACTGCAGATCCAGACAATAAAACAGATCAAACCCTCAAAACTTAACAACCCAAGCACAACAATCAAAATATTCCAAGGGTATTCCAAACTCTCAAAAACTGTTACTATTGATGACATCAGTACCTACAAATTCTCAAGAGACATCCCCTCCTTTGCTAAATGGCCCGTAACATAACCCAAGGTATAATTATGCACAATGGTCAGCAAAGGACTCCCACCGTCCAGAGGTGGGTCTGACCGCTGTGATTCTCGAGATGTCATTACATAGGTGACAAATAATGGAAAGATTACAAACGACCCGATAACGTAGCAAAATACCGCCACACAAAATAACAAGGCAATGTTTTTGAATCCAAACTGAGAAACGATAAGCTGCCTTAAAGGAGAGAGAAACAGCAATGACCTCCCCCACAGCTCTGATAGCTCCTGACCTAAGTTTATACAAAGATAGCGGAGAACTCTGACCAGGTTCCTTTGAAACCATTCCAACAGAGTCATAGTGACTTTTTAATGAATCCAATCAAATCTGTTTAAAACTTCAACCCTTCAGAACTCTCCAATTAAAACTTATAGTTCTCACAGCACTATTTAAATTAAGCGCAAAATATCACACTGAGTGCCAAACTTGTTACAATACCACGTTGGGCGCCAAATTTGTTATGGTTTGAGAGACCCATAACAATTTGTTGTCATTTAGACAATCATTCTATCACCCGATGACCCCTCCCCACCTGGGAAAGGGAAATCGGGAAAAACAAGAAAACCCGAGAGCTGAAGTATAAACAGATTTAATAGAATAAGATTAGATAATTAACATTAACAGCACTAAAGAACTGATATTGATCCCGACACCAATACAGAATATGCAAAGATTATACTCAGCCAATTCTATCAGTAGGAAGCTGTGCACTCCCAGCAGTGGACAGCTAATGTGGGACACTGCGAGCGCTACGGCTTCAGGAGGAAGGGAAGGCCTCAGGGCTCCGGCACCAGGGCACGAAGTTCTCAGGATGGCAGCCATCAAGGGAGAGAGAGAGAGCACTTCGCAGCAAACTTTCTAATTTATAATGAGTGTGACGTTGATGGTATGAAATAATCCTGTTGGCCAGCTTGGGTCAAGTGCCCGCGTCTCGCTCCTCCTCATCCCTGCACCTGGCTAGCTCGAAAACGCTGAGACCTTGAGACCCACACACCATAGCTGGCTGTAAAGTAAATATTTTCACAAATTCAGACACTGGAGTCTTCTGAAAGTGCAGTTTTCCCAAGCATTAGAAGAGAAATTAGTCCTGTGTCTCTCAAACCAGGACACCTTTCAATGAGGCAAATCCCTTAACGCTCTCTCAAATTGTCGGTTCTTTACCTCCACAGGGAACTTGTGGCCTTTTATTGTCATAGTGTGTGACCAGAACAAGCCCGGCCATTCCTCATTCCATCCTTAAAAGCCTTCAGCATTTCACTCGGGTAACCTCCCTGTCCCGCTTCTGTCCCTCAACAATTCTTAGGAGGGAGACTCAGAAATTAGGTCTTGTGGTTCCCATTGAAACACCCATTAATTCATACAACCAAAACCCATCCAAATGAAAAGGCTATGTTAAATCTCAGCCCCGAGGGAAAAGAAATGTGCCCGACGAGGGGCTAAAAGGCGCTCTGGCAGACCTCCACCCCCCTCCAAACTGCAGTTTGCTCTTGAAAACTGATGAGTTTTCTTCCTCTGCGGCCTTAGCGAGGCTGTAGATTTTTCCACCCTGCAGGGAAAGAAACAATCCTCAAAAGCAGATGTTATTCTGCCTGCAAGGAAAGCTTTAAAATAGTCATTCTGCCTTTAAGAAAAGAAAAATAAAGGGAACATCTGAGTTTGTTTCTCCATGAAAATAACACTTTGCACTTGCACAGCAAAGCAACGCTCATTAACCAATCTCATAAAGCTTCGCAGGCATTAAGAAACACCTGCGTGCACCCTGTAAGCACACGTGTAAAGAGGAATCGCCATTTCCACACCGCAACTATATCAAACCGCATTATTTCTCTCACAAGCCACGATGGAAACGGGCCACGCTCCCATTCCTCGGCTCACGAGCTCCAGCAATGACGGGATCATGCCGACCCTCAGCCGCTGCGGGCATCAGTTCTTCCAATCACCCACTGCAGGGTCAGTGACAGGAATCTGGGAGCAGGAAGGGGATTGTACCACCCAGGCTCCCCAAAATCCCCCGTAGTTACGAGGAATGCAAATCTTAGGCTCCCCTAAGCCACCAGATTTCACATCGTGACCGCCACAGTAACACCAGAGCAGTTTTTAAGCAGCACCGACAGGGTTTAACCTCCGCACCTGAGAAAGTCCCTGTCCTGAGGGCTGCCGGTCCCCTCGGCCCAACTCAGGAGGCAGCAGCAAACCCCTCCGGAGAGGGCAAGAGGCGCTTGGAAGAGTGACATCCAGCTAATAACCAAAAAGCACTTAAACCAACCCCAAACTTTGGAGATATTTAGGCCCCGAGCCAGACGCAGCATGTTGCTCAGTAAGGCACACTTCCACAACTACCCTTAATTAACCGTGACCTCCAGAGCCTCATCTCTGAAGGTGAGAAAGTCGTTTGGTTGACTCTTGATGTCCCTTTCTGTCCCACAGGCAACGAGACACCAAGTATTTCCACTTGAGAGCGCAGTTCCCCCTCCACGGGCACCGAGCTCACTCTGCAGCTTTGGATTACCACCGACCTTCAATGTAACAAATTCTACCATTCTTCCACCCCTCTTTCTTGGGAAAAGATAGAGGGAATGAGACAACTCCAAACCGCTCTCTTTTATTTGATTTGCAGTGATCTGACAACCCCAGCCCTTCCCGCTGCCTTAGGCTTTGGGAAACAATTCAAGGGTCCTCAGCCACGAGTAAGGAACGAGCTGTTATTCATGGGCGAATCAGTAGACACACCAGCCCTGATCATTAGGAGAAAGTCTTATTTTTCAGTCATGGATTTTCACGGGTTTTGTTTTCAGGCCACCCAAACAGGGCGCGCTTTTATAGCCATCAGCAATTAAATTCTCTGTCCCCTCCAGAAAAGCCTTTTCCTAAAGGCGCTCTCCTTCCAAGGGCAGACCCACAAAAAGAAGCCCTCTCTGCTTAATCCATTTCACAGAGAATTTCAAATGCAAACAACAATTAAACAGGATGTATTTTCCCCGCTTCAGGGAAAGCCAGTAATACAAACCTTTGCAACATATTTAGCAAATCTATCATTTTAATGCCTTTGCATTTCCCACTTCCAGCTGGAGAGCAGGTTGCAAGGACTCATAACAAAAAACAAACCAACAGAACATATTCCTGTCTAGGGTGTAATTTTATGATAGTGAAGTTCCTGCAAAACAGAGGTGTTATGATTGTTACCGACTTCTTCAGCCTTATCGATTTGAACATCTTTTTACAGGTACAAAGAAACAAGAAACATTTTTGAGGTACAAAATAACCCCACTTATTCACCTCTGTACCCCAAAGATCTTTTCATGACACAGATTGTGCCACCAATACACAGCTGCTAAATATCCCCGGCTGCTGCCAATCTGTAAAGAAACCTCCAAAATACAAGAGAACGCTGAGCCCGGTGCGCTGACGGTGCTGCCAGGGCTGTGAGTCGGAGCTGGAAGGAGTCGCAGCCCCTGAGGTTGAAATCAGCCCCACGTTTAGGCACAACCCGGGGTTTTAAGCCTCACTACAAACCAGACCCCCGCTTTTGAAAAAAACAGGGAGATTCACCTCGAAATGAACCACGTTCTCAATGCCGAAGGGGCACTGGTCCATGGCCGCCGCCGCCCTTAGGGCCAGTTCCATGGGGCTTCGCTTGACCTGGAGCAGAACTCGCGGGCGTGAGGACAATGACTTCCCTAAACAAAACCTAAAAACAGGAAAAGTTAAATAAGATTTACTTAAATAAATAAAATATAAATAAATAAATAAATAAATAAGTGACTGTCTGCAAAGCCCATGCGAATACTACAGACGTCAGTAATGCAGCTCGGTTACAAATGCGCTAAGCTATAAAGCCACTCTGTGGAGATCTCTAAGTGTCCCGGGGAAGTGTTCGAATCTTACCCAGGAGCGCCCTTCTGGGGGGAAGAGAGGCTCAGGCCGCCGACGGGTACCTGAGGCCCGGGCAGGCTGTGAGGGAGCCCTCCTCCACTGGTTCACCACGGGGTCTTCCCTCGCCGTGCCATTGGCCAGGGCTGAGCCAATCAGCGGAGCCGGTGTTGGGCTGTCAGTCACAGCCATCCGGGGGCGGGGCCGAGGGGCCTGAGGAGGGGAGGGCCTGAGGAGAGGGAGGGGTGTGGGTTGCAGCACCTTGAGTTGGAATTGCCTTTGTGTGTGAGAGAGGAGTCTGTTAATTTAATCTTGTGTGTATAGGCAGGGCCTTGAGAGTGCTACTGTGCAGTCCCCAAGTTGGTGGGTGTCTGCTTTTCTGTGTGTTTGTGACTGACCTTTCTTGTTTCTTTGAGTCAGGAAAATCTTGATATGTACTCCGGAGGGAAGAAAGAAATACAAAGAACTGAGAAAGACAGTGCTGCCAGTCAAAGGTTGGTTCTGGTTTTAAATTGTCTCAACTCTCTTCTAGCCATGAGCCTTGTTAGGAATTTTCGGGCCGCAAGGGGCGCGTGAGCAGCCCCTCCTGAGCAAGCGTGGAGACGGGCAGGGGAGAGGACAGGGCTGTTTGTTCTTGCTGTGAGCAGGGGACAGTGGGTGGAAGCTGCTCTGTGGACATACAGTGAAGAGCTGCCATCATGGTACTCGGTGGGAAGTCCCACGAGGAAGGAGGCTGCATCAAGAAAGGCCGTATGAACTGCATGTGTGCAGTGACGGAAACAGCTTCAGGGTGCCGAGGCCACCGCTAGTTGTGATTAAGGCAGTGAGTGAGATGGTCCTTGTGGGCGCTTTCCAAGTGCCTCGGAATGGGGCAGGACTGCTCGTAGGGACAGAAAATGCTGTGGCAGTGGTTGAGCTGCTCAGATCTCGACAGTCCTCCTCTTGTGGTTTTTCGTTCTCCTTAAAAGAGTGGGTGTGTGCTTTTTCACTTGTGCTGGGCAGTGATTAAAAAAGAAAAAAACAAAAACTCTTGAAACTTCCTGTGAAATTAGGGGTGGCTGAGACACATTACATTTCTCACCTCTTTCACTAACTATGCTGCTTTCTCTGAAACTTGTTTGTATCCTTATTCTAAATGGTTTGGCTTCAGTAGAGCCAGGACACCCTAAGATCCAGTTTTGGGGCCAGTTGTCTCTTGTCAGGCAGAGATGTCCACGTCGACATCGGTGAGTGATGGTTTGGAGATGTTTCAGACCGGTGGTAATGACAGTAGAAGATACTTTGTATTATCTGTCATATACTTTGTATTATACATAGTATAACACTTTGTTATTATATTATATTATAATACTTTGTATTAGCTGTCAGCTTTCTTTGCAACACAGTGTTTGTGGGTCGCTGACAAGAGGCTCCTGGAGGTGTTGGCTGAGATTCTATAATGGGAATTCTTTTGCTCTGGGGCTGAAGTCCAAATCGCCCTCTCATGGTGTGCGACTATGTAAGCTCTTCTTAAAAGGGAAGATCCTTGCGGTAGCGGGAGAGCCTGTTTGGCAGGTGTAGTAGTTTGGGGACAGAGTCGCATTGTGGGCTGGGCCTTGGGGGGTGGGGGCTGTTTGTGCCCCGAGCCCTTGGCCCGGTGCTCACAGCTGGAACAGGCTCTGCAAAATCCTGCTGGAAGGAGCTAGATGAGGGACCTGTGGCCGAGCCGGGGGAGAGGAAGAACCCCTGGAGCGGCCTGGGGACCTGCGGCAAAGCTGCCTTCAAATCAGCTCTTCCCAGGAGGCACTGAGTGCTGTGGTTCTCCTTCAGGAAGCACGGTACGCACCAAGCACAGCCAGAGCTGTTGCTGTGCCAAGAGAAGACTTCCCGCCATGCTGGGGCTGATGGTGACAGTTCCCACCAGCTGTGCATCTCAGGCAGGTGCTGGTAAGATGCCACAGAGGGGGCAACCGCCTGGCTGTCACTTCTCTTGCAGGTTTAAGAGCAGAAGAGAGGCAGGATGAGAGGGTGCATGAGGTGCAAAAGCTCATCAGACAGCTGGCGCAGTAACGATGAGAGCAGAAGGAGATGCAGGTGATGTGGCTGGGACAATGCTTCTGAGGTACCATCTGCCACACAAACACAGAGACAGCCGGAGATGTTGGGATGTCATGGAGCAGGTGAGAAAGGTGCCTGGGAGAGGGGAGAGCCTGGGGAAGTGGGAGACAGGGATGGAGGGGCAAAATCTTGGGGGTTGGCAGTAAGGGTGCTCCTGCTGTGCAGGTGCTTGTGAGGTCACTGGTGGCTGAGCAGGATTTAAGGCAGGAGAAGGCCCTGGCTTGTGCAGCTGCTTGTGCTGCCACAGCTGGGTGAGTAGGTGATAGTGTAGAAGGTCACACCTGGCTTTTTCATGTGCTTGTGCTGTCCCATGTGCCTGAAGAGGTGCCTGCCTGAGAGCAGGAGCAGGACCTGGCTTGTGCAGCTGCTTGTAATGTCATCTGTGTTTGAGTAGGTGTTAGGGCAGGAGAAGCCTCTGGCTTGTTGTTTCAGGAATTACGCAGCCGCCAGCGAGACTGTGGTAGGAATTATGTGTGTGCCACCCCAACAGGGCTCAGCCCCATGTTGCCCCTCGCAGAAGACGAGTCGCCAGTCTGCTGAGTAACTCGGTGGTTTATTTACCCGACACGCAGAGCAGTTCAAGCTGTTGCCTCCAGGGAGGGACCCCTACTGCAGATTGCGCACCCCAATTATACCCTTACAGACAGATTCCCCAGAAAATACCGCCCATCACCCAATGCCCAAGTGCAATCGCTTCATTCTGGTTGGTGGTCTCTTGATTTCTTATTGGTTTTCTGGGTGGCCACCTTCTGAAGTTACCTCATTCTCTCAGAATTGTCTCCTTGCTCCTTTTTCAGAAGGAATCACTGATGTTCCCTTTCTCAGCCGGGGTCAAAGGCTTCTTTCCAGCAGTGTCATTTCTCCTTCCAGGAAAGCAGCTGGGCATGAGAATTGTCTTGCCTTGTCCCATCGTTAGGCAGGACAACCAGACAGTGCCAGGGAGGGATCTCCTTTACCCCTGAGAAGGGAAGGGATTCAGCTGAGTCAATTGAGGCACCTCCTCTGGTGTTTTCAGTCCTGGGGACAGGAAGGAACTCGGTTCCCTCCCATGCACACTACATATACATCAAAGGAGGTGGGATTCCTCTTGCCTCAGCTCAGGTGTGCACAACACAGCCGCCCTGGTGGGAGCTCCTTGTCTGGGCTCTGCTGTTAATGACTGGAGGTGGAGGGCAGTGGTGAGCTGCTCAGACACAAACACCTGGTGACATGGGAGGTACTGAGTTGGTCCAGGGTACGTGCAGGGAACTGCAAGCTCTAAGGGAGCAACTCTGAGAGACGGGGCAACATCTAGGGGCATCTCCTTGGAGGTTGTTGGGAAATTCCTTTGTCCAACTGAGATGACAGCAGATGCCAAAATTTAGAGCAACTGCACCTTTTGCTCAGGGCTCCATCACGCATAACAGTCACTTGGAAGGACAAATGCCATAGCCTTCAAGAGACCTTCCCCCAACACCTTGCTCTATCTTTCCCCAACTTTTATTGCTGAGCACGACGTCCTATGGTGTGAGATATCCCTTTGGTCAGTTGGGGTCAGCTGTCCCGTCTGTGTCCTCTCCCAGCTTCTTGCCCACCCCCAGGCTAGTTACTGGTGGGTCAGCATGAGAGGCAGAGAAGGCCTTGCTGCTGTGCAAGCCCTGTTCAGCGACAGCTAAAACTGCGTTGTGTTATCAGGACTGTTTTGGTCACAGATCCAAAACAGGGCACCATTTGGGCTGCTGTGGAGCAAACTAACTCCGTCCCAGGCAAAAGCATTGCCGTAAAGCCCATCCTACTCCTGCCGCAGCAGCCACACGCAGCAGAGAGGAGTGTTGGAGCACGCTGGAGAGGCCGATGCATCCCAGAGGCATTCGATGCCCTCTCTTGTAACTGCCCAGCTGCAGCCCACCCCTAAACCCCACCTGCCCGGACGGGCTGCCAGTGGCAGAGACATACTGGTGCAGGGGGCAGTTGGGATTTTTGGGAAAGGACTGGGGAAAAAGGGGATCGCTGATTCCCAGGACAAGATGGGAAACCTATTTCCTCTCTACCCAGCTGTGCCCCCTCCCTGCAGGTGTCATAACACACCTTCACGTGACAGAGGCTGATGGCACAGGGAGGTCACCCCAGCAAAGCAGCATTGCCAGGACTTCCCGGCGAGGCCTGGGCACTGCTGGGCACTGCTGAGGGGCTCCCTACTGCTTCCCTTCAGATCTGCTGCACAGCCAGGAGCGGGGTCAGGAGGCAGCGGGGCTGTGCTGGGGGACCCTTGCTGACAGGCAGAGCAGGAGCACGTCGGAGAGGAGTTTTGGGCAGGGAGCTGCAAAGAGCATCCCTTTTCCCTGAGCTGAGGGCAAGCAGCAAGCGCGAGGGAGGGCTGCTGCACTGTGGCCGTCAGCTTGGAGCCGAGCTGCTTGTTCCCCACGCATTCCCAAAGTGAGTGCGGTTCTTCTGCAGCCCTCGAGTGAGCGAGCGGGTGGCTTGCCAGCTCCTGCTTAGGAGCACGCGTTGTAGGGGCTCAACACTAGGCGCCAAGTCAGGGATCAGTCCTGAAGGGACTGCTTTCTGTTTAACTAATGCTGAGTTTGGGCTGCGTGTGTATTCTCCTGGAGTGACTGGACATCGTGATCGCATTTCTCGCAGCCAGCCTGCCATCATTGCCAGCAGAGAGAACCAAGTGCAGATGGAGAGGACACAGAGAGGCAAGTTTTCTGGTGTTGGGGGGAGATTGCCAATAAAAGGCGTGCATGGCCCCAAAGGGAGAGGGATGCCACGCCTCACATGACAGCCAGGAGGACTAGTGCTGGGGAGCTGCAGAGGGTAGGGATCAGCCCTCTTCAAGCCTGTGTCATCATTTGCTTTCCAGGTTTAAGTTGCAGCCATGCAGGAGAGCCATCCCCTTTGGACACTGTGGCTGTAGGGACTCTGGAGGTCCCCAACACGTGCCATATGGTTTTCATGAGCTTGTTTGCCTCATCGCAGGCCTCTGAGTGGGGAAGACGGCAGATGCTGAGTGCACCCCGCATCACTTTGCTTGCCCTTACAGCAGACCTGAGGTGCAGTCCTCTCCCATCCTCCTGAAGGGGCTCAGGGCTCATCCCCCCTTGCCATGGGAAACGGCCCCACCTCCCCCGCTTCTTCTGCCAGCCTGGGAAGCTTTGATCCCAGATGCACACGGGAGGCCAACCTGCCCCGTGCTCGTGCCGCCTCCTCCTGGTGTCTCTTTGCAGTGCGCTCCCCCCGTGTCCAGGCAGCTCCCCCAGGACCAAGGAGGCGGGCAGGCAGGAGCCAGCTCCTCCAGCCAGGCCCACCGTGGCCCTCCCATCCTCTGAAAACTGCAAGAGAGCACCGCAGGTACGTGCCCTGCCTTGCTTTAACTGCTGTGCTGTCTGAGACTCGGCAAAGGCCTCTTTGTGCAGAGAGCCATCCTGAAAGGATCCCTTGGCCTGCATTCATTGTCACCTCCTTCAGATCTGCTTCACGACAAGGAAGGTGCTGCATGCCCTTCCTGCCTTTTATTGCCCCCTGAGTGGTCAGGGAAACCTTACTGTGGACAGGGGCTATGGGAAATGTGCGAGTCCTTTCCAGGTGGTTGGCAGTGGAGGTCTTGGTCACTCTGCTGTGTTTTGCCAGGACTTGAGGAGCCTGGCATGACTCCACGGCCCCTGATCTGTCAGGGGCAAAGCGCTGCCGACCGAGCGGCTGAGGCAGGGGCACCAACACGGGTCAGAGCCAAAGGAAGCCCCTCCAGGAGCCAAGACTAATCCTGCCTCCTGCTGAGGAGGAGGTCAGGAGCTGTCTGCAGAGTGGGACGGGTTGAAGATGCCGTGACAGGAGCAGCAGGAACAAGCGAGGGCCGAATGGGGGGCGTGGGAAGCCTGGCCTGCGGGGGAGGACCGACAGCTGCCCCAGGTACGGGCAGCCATTGACAGCAATGCGACAGCAGCCACCCTCTCTGTCGCGGCAGCCGGGGTGGCAGGTCTGTGGGGGTGGGAGCACGACTGACCCCCAGCTGCAGGGCAGGGCTTTGCCTGCTCAGCCCCGTGCAGGAGAGGTGGGCGGCAGGGTGCGAGGGGCAAAGCAGCTGCCTTCCGTGAGGACGGGCACGTGGTGCCGAGTCTCCCGGCTCCCAGGTCCCGCTGCAGGCTCCTTTCAGGAGGTCCTCTGGGAAAGGGCACCTCTGTTTGCTGTCTGGTTTGCTGAGAACGTCTCCTCCTTGGCAGGCACTCGGCACTGGAGGCACTTGGACTCCCCACCCTCCAGCCCAGCCCAGGAGAAAGGAGGTCAGCCAGAGGTGGAGGAAGGCTGGAAAGCCTCTCCCAGCAGAGGAGATGGCAGCAGCAGCCCAGCTGCAGAGACTCCAGCCTGAGTAAGTGTGCGCTGACTCGGGCCACAGCCTGGGGCAGTCGAGCAGCCATGACCCCGCAGAGATGCCCAGGGGGTCCCTGCGTCCTGGGGTTGTACAGGACACTCTCTGATGTCTCCTACCATGGGCATGATGTGGATTGCCCTCCCAAGCCAAGGCCCAAAACCCACCCGCAGGGTTAAAGGGTGGGTGGATGTGGGACAGGGTGGGCATGTGGACTTGAGGTGGCAAGAAGGGGTCTCCGGCAGAGGGATGATGTTGCCCTCTTGTTGCAGCCACCCTTCTCCACGAGCCACCCAAGTCCTCAGAAGGCTGGAGCTGCATCAGGCACAGAGGAACATACTCCAGCACGTCACTGAGAACAGGCTGTGTGGAGAGCAGCAGAGGCAGCTCCCCTGGTAACTGTGTCCAAGAAGGGATGGTGCTTCCCCTGGCTCCAGGACCCATCCCTCTACTGAGGGCAGCCCTGGGGGAAGGAAGGGATATCTCTGACACCACTCGTCAGACAGAAGGAGGTTTTGGAGGCCGGCTTTAGGCTGGACCTCCCTGCCCCCCAAGGGGACTGCCTGGGCACCCAGAATTGGCTTTCCACGGGGGCAGTAGAAGTCCTGGCTGAAGGCAGAGGGATCCCTCTGATGGCTGTAGCTTCCTCTTTCCAAACTGGAGAGCATGTCCTGCCCCAAGATGCCTTGCCCTGAGGGGGCATACCACTATGGGACAGCCAAGGTCTCAGCCCCACCTGATTCAGCCCCAGGCTGACCAGCTGTACCTGGGACCTTCTCCTGGGCTTGGGCATCAGGGGCCTCTCCCACTTCACAGACACCTTGAGGCTCTCTCGCAAGCAGATCCCTCCCACCGTGGGTGGCCTGAGCGATGCCTGTGGGGTATCTCTGCCTTCTCCCTCTCCATATGATCATACACTTTTCTTTCTTCCTCCCTGGCACTACAGGCTGGTACCGCAGCAGAGGGGCAGATGCTGGGAGCAGCGGCTGTAGCGGTGGCGGTTAGCCAAGGGGCTGGGCGGCTTCTCAGCTGCCGATATGCACCTAGAAATACAAAATCAAGAGCTCTGGGGCTGTTCCCAGCTGGACTGACTGGCCTGTGCCTGGCGTGGATCAATCTAAAGGGATTGTGCACACCCCATGTGTCATCCCAGAACTCCTCGTAGGGGCAGGAGAGATGGAGTCCACACATACCCCACAGCGCAAAGACGTGCAGCCCCCTGAACTCTCACACCCTTCCCGGGTGGGAAACCAGCCCAGCTGGTACCTCCCTGACATGCCTGGCACGCTCCTGCACACTGCGCGGAGTACCACCAGCAGGGCCAGAAGTCTGCACGTGATTACCAAGCTGTGACCACACTGGGACCGTGGAGGTGTGGTGTGTAAATGGCACAGCGGGAGAGCTGCAGTGGAGAGACGCGGGTTCTTCAGGAAGGGCCATGTGGGAAGGCGAGGAGGTGGACTTGCCTGCTGCTCGGGGTGGGACAGGAGCCGGCTTAGGGGCCAGGGTCAGCAGGCAGACCAACGTGGGTGCCGTGCTCGCAGGTACCTGCTAGGGACCTCCTGTTAATGAGGAGGATGTAGATGAGGAACTCTGAAAGATTTAAGGGAGTTTTTAGAGATGTATCAGTAAAAGAGTGAGGAAGGCATGCTGGCATGGATTTTGCAATCTTGGGGTAGTAGAGCTACATCTATTCTTTTATCAGCAGGTGGAAAAGATTTAGTAAGCCTTATAGCCATTGATGATCAGGCACAATGAGGATATGCTCAGCTGCAAAATGTCAGAGGTCCTGCCAGGCGAGACATTATTGCACCAATGTTGTATCAGTGGTTGTGCGCAGCAGTTTCAGCAGCATATACAGAACCCATTGGATCAGTGTCGTCCCTCAGAAACTGGTGTGCAATGGAGAAAGGTACTAATTTGGTGCAGCAGGTGGGGATGGCTCATGTGTTGGGTACAGGGTGCAATCCGGAGAGTTTAGCAGTGACGAGAAGTATCAAAGTGCAGTTTGTGAGAGGAGCGCCTGCCTCACTAAACCCCATGTGACAAATGCTGTGGGTAATGTAGGTGCCCTAGGAAACACCTTGAGGGAAATTTGGGCTGCAATTTCGGGACCATCTGTGCAGGTGGTGAATAAAGTAAAGACTGCAAAACCGAGGGGAGTTACAGCACAGGTTACAAGGAAACAAATGTGGAATAATCTTGTGCAAGCCAGTATCCCCCGACCAGAAATAGATGGGATCACAGCATCAAAAAGGTTTCAACGATGGCAAAAGTTAGCGTTTATGCAAAAAAAGCCAACCGCACCCTGCCCCACCACCAACTCCTCACCCCCCTCCACCCTGCCTGCCCCCTCACTGCAAGATGTGACCTGGAAACAAAAGCACTGTACTTTCCGAGTATTGCCTCAGGGATACACACACAGTTCCTCCATTTGCCGCCTAATGACAGCAGCTGATTTAGCACTATGCTCGGGGACTGTTACTGGTTACCGTTCTATTGATGATCTATTGATTCTGGCCGAGTCATAACAAGAAAGTGAAGCAGCTGCCAAATTGCTGAAAGCGCATTTGCAGGACTGAGGCTGGGCAATGAATGCCAAGAGAGTACAGGGTCCGAGTACTACTGTACAATTTTGGGGAATAGTTTGGCATGGACAGATGAGAGGAATACCAAATCGGGTACAGCAAACAGCCCAGCAGCTTCCTGTGCCCATCGCAGTAAAAGAGTTACAGACCTCTGGGGGACTTTTAGGGTACTGGAGGACTTTTTCCCACATTTGGTGATATTAATGTGCCTTCTGCAGAAATTAATGAGGAAGAAAGTTTTCTGGCAGGGGACCAAGCAACAAGAAGCCTCTGATGCCTGCAAAAATGCTTTGATTGAGCATTTGCAATTATGCACTCCTAAGCAAGGATATCCTTTTGAATTAGAAGTAACAAGTCCAGATGATACACTCTCGGGATTGTGGCAGATGATTGGGACAAGAAATGAGAAAGAACCTGTAGGATTTTGGTCCAAGGCATTACAAGGCTCCACAATACATTATACCCCAACTTCCCCTCTTATTTGACATCACTTATTAGTATCAGATTCTCGAGTTCTTGTATTTCAGGTATCTTCGACAAATACCTGCGTCTTATCTAGAGGAGACGGCATCGGAACGGTGTTGCAAACACAACATCACGTTGAAGTTCCATCTGAAAAAGTGCACGCCACAGCTCTCCAGTCTGTATGGGCAATTACCCCACATGAGGGTATCAAATCTAGAGTAATATTGGCTGAAGGAGCTGGAGCGACGTCTATGTGTCACTGGAAGGAGATGACACTGCTGCTTTTCTCCCCTATCACAGGTTGGCCACTCGTGCTTTGTAGTCTTGTGCTACAAGCGCATGCCCTGGGTACAGCTCTGACAAACCAACATGCAAATACTTAGATTTGGTCAGCCTCTACTGTCACTAACTCATCTGCCTTTTGTATCAAGGGAAGATTAGCAGCTGCAGGTCTTTTGGTAACTTGTTTCCGTGGCACATCAACCCCAGCAGCTGTACTATAGAACTACACTGTGCAAAGTGGTTTTGGTATTAATGTCTCTCATTGCTCTCTCTTCTGAGTAGGTAACAGCTGTACGCCAGTGAATATTACAAACCCAACTGATGATGGACTGTTTCCTCCCTCGACGTCAGAAATGCTGCTTCGACTTTGAAAACATGTGTTGTTCCAACATAACTGAGGAAGCAGTCAGCATGAAGCAAGACATTCAAAATCCTCCAGGACTTAATGCATCCAGTGAAACAACGTACTGGCAGTGCCCGGCTGGCTGAGGGGTTTAATTTCTTGACAGGAGGAATGGGACACCTGATTCAAAGCTTTACTTTAGAGAGTTGTTTATTTCTTTTTTTATGTGTGTTTATTTCATGCCTCTGTAAATTACTCTGTATTACACCTCACAAGTTTGAATGAACATTTCCAACTTTGTCAGCCCCAGCTGAAGCGGTCTCTTGAGCGAGGGGGTGGAATGTGGGAAAGTAACAGAAGATTGGCGAGGAGGACTGTAAACACGCTCAAGTGACGCGCACCTGGGGTGCTGGACAACACATCTATCACACTAATTCAGCCCCGTGTGCTCGCAGATGGAATATCCGCACTTAGATACCGTGAGCCTGGGATGGGCTTAGGGACACCTTATCTGGCATATGGGAGATCACTGCCTTGGTCTTGAAGAAGGTCAGAGCACAGTGGAAAACTACGCCTGCTTGAACCCTTGAAAAGCAGGCGAGAACAGCGAGTTGGAGCTCACGCTGCTGCTAACAAGGACTTTCTCCCGCCCTGTGGCACCTGCATCCCCTGCGTGTGTCCCTCTGTCCGGGCGTTGCTGTGGAGACTCCCCGATTCGCGAGGTATTGAGATCACATTTGTTCTTTGTCTTTCATCCGTGGCCTTGTGGTCGTTCCTGCATCCTGCCCAAGTCGGCTCACACAGAAGCCTTTTGATTGTATCCCTTTCCTTAACGTGTGACCAATGCTGTATTATTGATCATTTTTAGTAATCTTTCCACAGGGGGGGATGTTGGAGTCCCTCATGGCACCATCTGTGGTGCAGCTGCGGAACCCTGGGGTGCTCCCCATGGGAAATGTTAAAGAAATAGAGACCAACGTTTTATCCCTGGTGCTGTGGTTCCTCCTCCCATCCTGCGGCTGGGGCTGTGCCCCCCTCAGTGCCCGACCCAGTGGGACAGGCTGGCACTGCGGGCACCCACCAGCCTGGGGGGGTGGTGGTGTCGGGGGAGCTGGGTGGGCTGGAGAAAGGGAGGAAGCACCTCTTGAAACCAGCTGGTCCCTCTCCAGCCACAAAACCCTCCCCAGAGGCACCAGAGGGGACCCCCAGATCCTTGAAGGGCTGCCCCAGACTCCCTCTGGCCTGCAAGAGTCCCCCCCAGGACCCCATAAGGGCAGCCCAGGACCCCTTACAGTCAGCCCAGTGGCGTCCCAAATCTGGGTTCTTTACCTGCTGGGCAAGCCAGTAACACACAGAGCAGAGGTATTTCTAATTTTATGCCATTAATGCGCAGAAATGGGTGCTTGTCCCAAAACAGGAGCGCTCACACCTTAGTTCCAAAAGTCTCCACTTTTACACATTGATTATTACATATTCAAACAATTAATACATAGTCACTGTTATTCCCTCTAATGATTGGGTAAATGAGTAAATGAGTGTGCAGACTCTGTCTTCTTTTTCCTTCTTTTTAATAGGTGGTATCATTTGGGGAGGTGGTCAATGAGCCAGTGGTCACCATCTTCCCCCGGCCGGAACCACCTTTTACCTGCTTTTCCTCTGATCTTGGCAGTTCCAAGTGGGTTTCTGGGTTTGCTGACCAGGCCTACAGTTCGTCGCTCTCTTGATAGGAATACCCTGCTTACCAACAGTGCTACACTGTCTGCTGGGTAGTTCCTTAACTGAATCATAGAGAAATCGTGTCTACTATTTCCCTATATTGAGAGTAGGTAAATAACTAGCGTTGGGGCAGTATCTAGGGCTTGAGCAGCAGCAGGTTTCCTTTGTTGCTTCAATTACATTTTACATTTAATTTTCCTAGTATATGTTGATTTTACTACAACAATTCCCCCCCTTTGAGACTTAGCCAAGTCTTTCTGTACTTCAGTGAGCCTCATTTCCTATCCCGTATCACTAATACATAAGGTTGAGATAATTGCTTGTTAACGATACTCTTAAGACATCCAAACAAAACACAAACAAAAATCACTACGATCACAAAAATGATTGGGTTTCACAATAGGCTTTGCAGCCATCTGGTCCGGGCAAACTCAAAGCCATGCAAGATCTCGTTCAACCATCCGACTTCTATTGCCTCTCGTAGATTTCTGCCATCCAAGCAGGAGGCAAATTAATTTTTCCTATCTTCTCTTTTGACTGATTCCCTGTCCAATCCATACACCAAGGAGTAGATTGCACGTAATGCCATTCTCCGTGTTCTGCAGTCTTCCACACTGAAGGGAACTGCATTCCCCGAGGGAATCGATCACATGGTCCTGTTTGCTTAACCAATACAGGTTGCTGGGTCTCGTTAATATGCCAACACCAATTTTCAGAATCATTCCCCAGAACCTTCCATTTCCCTAATCCAAATTCCCTTTCCTTTTTCAAATTAAATCTTAATCTTCCGGTTCCATTCATGAAGATGGTATCAAAGGTCCAATTCAAAGTGAGGGTTCAAATTCCCTGCTCCAAAGGAGAGTTTGCTGTCTTTGGTACAGGCAGACATGCTGTAATTGAACCCATGTTGGGGATTTTACTACAGCACCAGGACACCGCAGCGGACACGCAGTGTCCTCAAGGGCCCGTCCAGCACAAACCAGGAAACCAAAAAAGGGACCCCCGACCCAAAGAGGCCTCTGATTTGGGCAGCACTTCCAGGAGATGCGGTTTCTCAGCCCCAGCCTGAGAAGCGAGCTGCACCAGCCAGTGAGAACCATGCTTTTGCGGGTTTTCAACTGACAGTCCCCATCTGCCACCCAGTCTGAGGTGCCAAACTCGGATTCCAAAGCTGCAGGTGCAGATGCTGGCAGCCAGCTGCCTGCTCGCAAGGACCCATGCGCCAGCGCCCCGTCTCAGAGCAGCTATGACATCCTTTTGGGGAAGGACACCATGGAGAGAACCCCGAGATCCACCAGCAACTGGAAAACTACATCCTGGAGCCCCTCTGCAAGCGCAGCACCAGCCGCTGCACTGGTGGCATAGCAACGAGCATCGCTTCCCGGCAACGGGGCAGCTGAGCCGGCAGTACCTCGCCATCCCCGCCACCGCCCTCCTGCCAGACCAGGCCTTCGCTGCCGGGGAAAGCACCCTGGAGCATCGGCGCGGTGTCCTGGCGCCAGAGAACCTGCGCCACATTCTCTTCTTGCATCAGAACTTTTTGGAAGCGGTGCGGAACAGCAGTGAGACTCGCAGCAGGAAACTGCACGTGGAGCCCTTCCGTGGGGTAGCAGTGGTTTAAATCCACATACGGGGCTTTCGGACCTGTATTTCAATACTGTGCAAGGTATTTTCCCCAAACTCCCACCTTTTGGCATCGCTTTGGCAGCACCTGCAGTGAGGAGCAGGCTTAGGGAGGAGGTGTGAACACAATGCCGCTTCTTTGATTTTCAGTTCTTTTTACGTACAAGTGATGAGGAGCAAAAGGAGAATGTGCTGTTAATGTTAATTACCTAATCTAACTCTACTAAATGTGTTTATACTTCAGCTCCCGGGTTTCCTTGTTTTACCCGATTCCCTTTCCCGGGTGGGGAGGGCTCATCGGGTGATAGAATGATTGCCTAAATGACAATAAATTATTATGGGTCTCTCCAACCATAACACCACCACCAACCCAGTAGAACGAGTTTTAATTGCTTAAATTAGTTACGGCACAAACAGCAAGAGCAGTCCCAGAACTTTTACATTCACAAACCCAATTTAATAAGTTAAAGACATAAAATTTGCAGTTCATTGCATGCTGTTGATTGCATGCTTTTGATTGCAGAAGCAAGGGAGGTCACAATTATGCCATGGGGGGTGATGATGTTGCTCCTCCTCCTCCTCCTCCTCCTCCGATTGCGCTTCCTCCTCCTGGGAGGCGCCTTCCTCCTCCATGGTTGCCGGAAGCGGCTCTGTGGCATCCCATGCCAAGCTGAGCACCTATCCGCCTCCCTGCGCCGGCTGCTCCCTGGCAGGCAGATGCGCTTGGGCTCCACGCCGTTCTCTCGTGGGCTTACAGCCATGCGCTGTGTGCCGTTGATCGCGGAAGCGAGGTCACTCGCACCTGTGCCATGAGGAGTGACATTCCTCCTCCGCTGCTTGCGCTTTCTCCTCCTGGCAGGTGCCTTCCTCCTCCCTGGTTGCAGGGAGTGGCTCTGTGGCCAAAGTGGACAGCCATCTGCCTCACTGCCCTGGCTGTTCCGTGGCAGGCAGATGCGCTTGGGCTCCACGCCATCTCCTGGTGAGCTTATGGTCAGGCGCTCCATGCCTCTGATTATAATATCGAGGTCAGCCGCGCTTGTGTGATCTCCTGGTGAGCTTACGGTCAAGCGCTCCATGCCTCTGATTATAATATCGAGGTCAGCCGCGCTTGTGCCATCAGGAGTGGTGTGCCGCCTCTGCTCATTGAGCTTCCTCCTCCTGGGATGAGCCTGCCTCCTCTGCGGTTGCGGGGAGTGGCTCTGCGGCGTTCCACACAAAGGTGGGCAGCCATGCGCCTCGCTGCTCCAGCTCCTCTTCCTTCCAAGCATGCTTGGCATCCGAGGGCCGGGAAGCTCAGCAAACTGTGGGCCAGCTGCAGGGACCCCTGCTTTTATAGGTCCCCAAGAACAGGCAGTGTGAGGTGGCTGATGACATCAGGAAGCCATTGTGATGTTGATTGGGACTGTGGCTGATGCGTGTGGCCAACTATGGTATGTTTGGGTGTAGGGGGGCTGTGGCCTGAAACATGCCCAAATGTGGGAAGAGGAGGAGGGTCGAGGGGGCCGAAAGCCTCTTTCCTGGGGCTCGCTCCTGCCCGCCATGTTGCTTGCCCGAGAGAAAGGCCACCCCTTGGGCATAGGGACCACCTTCCAGCTCCCCTCATGAGCCCTGGGCTCCAGCTCTCTCCTCATCCCGTGGCTGGGGTCTCAACAACATGGTGGCAACAGTGTTCCAGGAGGGCTGGGGGTCCTCAGTGCCCTCCCACCGACCCAGTACCCTGCAAGTGGCAAAGCCCCCCGTGCTTCATAGTGGCTCTTCATCTGAAGTAGGGGCCTGGGTGGTAGTGCGACAGGCCGCCTTCCACAAGGTTGTGGCTGTCGCTGCCCATCTGGGGAAGGCAGGACAGCTCACCTTCGAAGAACCACAGAAGCATAGAGGTTGGTAGAGACGCTTGGAGGTCTTCAGTCCAAGCTTCTGCTCAGAGCAGCCCCAGCTGGATCCCGTTGCTTGGGACTTAGTTCAGTCATGTTTGGGTACCCTCAAGGACAGGCTTCACAACCCCTCTGGGCCCTTGTGCTGTGTCTGAGGAGCCTCATGGTGACAATCTTTTCCTTTTTATCTAGCTGGGATTTCTTCTGTTCAGCTGTAGTCACCAGTTGGGTCCACCCCGAGCCTCCTCTTCTTGATGCAGACCAGAGGCAGCTCCCTCTGCCTGCCTCTTGTGTGCCCCTCACCATCCCAAAGGCTTTGGGCTGGGCCCACAGCAAGTCTTTTCTTGGGCTGTGGAAACTAGGAGGGGGACAGAAGAGTCCAGATGAAGTTTCCCAAGTGCCAAAGAAGAGAGGAGGCATTTCAATTGCATTTTCTGGTGTCGTTTAATTGTCTGGGTTTTTTTTTAATGGTTTATTGCCCATTCTTCTTCCATGTTGTCAGTCACTTCTGTTGCTCTTTTCCTTAAAATGTGTTCATGTAAGGCACTAGGGCATTTGGATACAATGAAGGAAGTCTGTCCCTTTGTGTCCTTTGCCATTGATTTGTGAGGAGAAGAGCAAGGGGGAAGGAAGAGGAGGACAATCAGCAAATGGTTGCGGTAGCTCAAGAAATCCCTTAACTTGAAGCTGTTATCCAGCAACCTAATCAAACCAAGACCTCTTCCCATTGCAGTTTCTGTCATGGGACCTGTGTTGTGCTTTTTATCGTCTGGACTCTAAGTAGCTATAGATTTTATAAATATTTTTCCAGCTCCCCTGGTGATGAGTTTGCAAAGAGAGTGCTTCTAAGTATCTAAAGGGTGGGTTGAAGGAGGATGGAGCCAGACTCTTTTCAGTGGTTCCCAGTGACAGGGCAACGGGCACAAGTTGGAAGTTCTATTCAAATACAAGAAAAAACCTTCTTTAAGGTTAGGGTGATCGAGCACTGGAACAGGCTGCCCAGGGAGGTTGTGGAGTCCCCTTCTCTGGAGATCTTCAAGACCCGCCTGGATGCAGTCCTGAGTCATGTGCTCTAGGCAATCTTGCTTTAGCTGGGGAGCTGGACTAGATGATCTCTAGAGGTCCCTTCCAACTCTGAAAATTTCATGATTCCTGAAAACCAAACCTTACTCCTATCAGAAGAAAACCAAACCTCACTCCTATCAGAAGAACACTAAAGCCTAAAACGAAGACCTAAAAGATGGCTAACGAAGACCTAAAACATACACGGGACTATCACCTAAGGGGGAAACGCCATTAAATACGATAACTATTTCTCTGCTGTTTGCTTCTCCTGGGTCTTTCTGGAGTGGGGGCGACCTCGTGGTGGTGGATCCTCTGCAGAGCTCAGGCGCTGCCCCCTGCTAGAGGTCGTTGGGGTTTTCTAAACAGAGTAAATTGACCTTGTTGGCGGTCTGAGATGACAGTTGCCCAGTTGCCAGCTGGAGGAGGTCACCATCTGGGTTTCTCTCGGCTTCGCCTCCCTTTAAAAACGCTGCTGGGGCCTTCCAACCGTCCCACAGACGATGGCATTTCATGTGAGCGTTCCTCCCATTGACCTTCCCAAACACCCTGGAAGGGAGAAAAGAAACGGGAATTTTTAATTTCTTTTTTTAGTTTCTTAGACCACGTTTCATTAGTTTTATTTTGTGAGTTTCTGCTGTGTTTTGCTGCATGGTCCTACACAGTTTCTGCCAGTACCCCTGGCTGGGTGGGACTTGCTGGTTAAACAAGAGAGATTGCTGGGGATTAAAATAGGAGAATTAACAGTGTGATTGCTTAAAATTAAGGTGGATTGAAACTTGAGCAGCTTTGCTGGGAATGAGTGATGTTGCTTGGCACGAGTTACTGCAGCATGAAAGCCCTCAGGCCGCAAACCGCAAAAAGGAACTTTAGTGGAACCTCTTCTTAGTGAAAATAAAGAAACGCTGGGATTCTTGCACAACCGGATGAACCGGAGCAAGCCTGTAATTCGAGGAAAGGGCCTTCAAAGAGAGTGAGAAAGCGTTCCAGCTGAAGTCAGCAGGAGACAGAGGAGACCCTAGTGCAGATTGGATGGGAGGAGGATGAAACTGCACGAGTAGAAACAATCCCCACTGCATTGTCGCTCCAATCAGCGCAGAGGAAAAGCAGCTATTAAACAAATCGCTGGGACAAAAAGTCGGTGCATGCAGAATACATAGGTGCCTGAACACCTCAGGGAATAGACCTTCTAAGGCACTGGAAGACAAGCGAGAGGGCTCTCTCTTCGGAGATACCCAGCTCAGCTGGAACAAAGCCACTCTGGGGCAGAGACGGGGCTCCGGACTCTCCTTCCCAGTTGGAGGCTAAGGCTGGATACAGCCACACCGAGACTCCTCTCCCAGAGGAGGTGAGAAAGCAAAGGGGGTCTGGTCCGAACCTCGCGACTCGGCGGGAGGGTCTCCCCATGTCAGAAAACACAGAGGTTTGGGTTAAAAGTCGAACAGAAGGCTGCGGGGCAGGGGGAACCCTCCAGCTGCCCTTAGCTCCGCTCCCCCTGGGCACCTTTGAAAGTTTCCATCGGTTTGAGCCCAAAGCAGCAGATTTCAAGAAGAAAAACGACCAGCTAACCTTCCACACTCTCTGCAGGGAAGCAGCCACATCGCCGGCGCCTCCACCCCAGCACGGAGAGTCATGGGGACAGCGGGAGGGACTGCCCGTGCTGCGGGGCGTCTTTTCACAACTCCTCTGCTTTTTCTTGGTGTTTTCCTTTGGCCTGAGCCAGCGCCTCTTCTTGGGGCTGCAAGCAGCCTGTAAAGCAGACAGCCTTTAGTTATTTCTCCTTCTCCTCAGCAAGGGGGAGAGCTAAAGTGAACAACTAGCTGGAAACATCCCCAAATGGCCACGGCAGTGAGGGATTTATTTTTGTGCTGGGTGTAACACATTCTGTCAGTGCCAGCCTCCCCTGCTGAACTCCTCTGAACACTAAACAGTTAAAAAACCACTGAAATTCAACAGGGAGGAGGGGGTGCAAAGACAGACCTTGAAAGAAAAACCGTATAATTCCTACTGTCCTCAGTGGAACAGCACTTTCCTCCACAGAAGTCCGTACAATGGGTTTAAAGTGTAGAAGTACTGAGCACTGAAGTGATGTGGTTACCCAATTTCTACCACTAGAAAAAAAAAAAAAATTCTGTGAACCTAATTCCTGTTTCCTGGGAAGGAACGTTTTGGCAACCCCTGTGCACGGCCGTGTGACAAGCAATTCCTTTTATGAAGCATTGGGATGTTACGGAACATCCCTGAAAATCATCATCAGCAAGTTTAACGCAAAGGGGATTATTTCCAAGATCCCGAGACGATAGCTTCATCGAGGAGCGACATCTCGCACCAACCCCCGGCAGTTTTTCTACCTTCTCTTCAGCTTCTTCCACCTCCTCCTTGTTTCCCTTCAGCTTTTCTTCTGTCCATTCAGCTTGACCATTTGCAAATCTGACACGTTTTTTCCAGGTGTAGTAGTATTCGACACACTGGGACACAGGCTTCGTCTGAATCTGTTGGGAGAAAAACAGAAGCGATTGATGAGGGAAAGACTGCAGTAAAACATTTAGGGTACAGAGCCACAACAAATCTATCAAGCGCTGTTTGTCTGTCCCCCCTTGTCTCTGGTTCTCACAGCACAACGAATGGGAGAGATCAGGCAGAAAATGAGCCTCCTTCTTCTGAAAGGGCTGTAAAGAAGCCATGGGAGGGCAGAATTGTATGTTTCACACCGGTGGTCAGCGGAACGTGTCAGTATTCTTTTAGTATTTCTGGTATTTTGCACCAGAGAGATGAAATATTCTGTGGTAATTACACATTAGGGCACATTATGTCTTGTACCGGTGTCTTTTTAGCGTGAAGCGCATCCCAAGAACAGGATTCCAACACACCATTCAAAAGATGACTTTTCTGGGTTAAAACTCCCCTCCACGCTAACAACCCGAGACCCGCCTCGGTCTAACGGCTTTACCTTCTTCTGTATCAGGTGGAAATCCTTCTGGAGTACAGAAAAGGCCTCTTTAAACAACTGCTCCTCGAGAGGCGTCCAAGTGTCTGCCCCTGGGAAGAAACAGAGACATGGAAACGATTAGACCACTCACCCTGTGCCAAAACCCCATCAGAACAGATTAAAAAGACTGTTTTCCCCAACCCAAAGAACACAGACCGTCGCTCGCACCTTTTTAAAAATCACTTCTTTCAATCAGAACAAAGAGAATGGCAGTACCCGCTCGCATTCCCGGCGAAGGAAAAAGCTCTGCTTCCAGTTTACCTGCGTAATGATAATCAGCCAGGGGATGGGATTCAGGTCGCTGGGGTGCCCCAGACTGCAGCATCTCCAGACCCTCCTGCGGGAGTTCAGAGAACAAGACTTCGATTCCCCCTCAGGAGGGGCCAAAAGGTCAACTCTTCAGCCCACTGTGGGAAGACGGTGCTCAGTCAATGCTCAGCAACAGCGTGTCGGGGTCACCTCCCCACATGGGAGTTGATGGGAATATTTCCTCAATCCACACTGATGTGTTTTAAGAAACCAGAACCTGCGCAGATCTCCGTGTACCAAGCTGTGGCACCCCAATGGCCACCACCTCCGGGAGAAGACTGCTCACTGCTCGAGTCCTTTTGGGCTCATCCCTGCTGCAGGCAGAGCCTCCTTGTGCAGACGCAGCAGACACCGAGTCCTCTGCCGCAGCTCAGCACTGTGAAATCCCTTCTTCGAAGAGGGAGCAAAGCAGACCCGCTCGGGGCTTCACCGGGGTCAGGCTGGAGGCGTTTGCTCAGCAAGGAGCGCCCAGGGACGGTGCAGTTGTCAAGGACAGGACGTTTCTCCGGGGCAGACCTCGGGTTTTAGCGAATATTCCTTCATTCCCAGCACTGGGAGTAGGAGGACTTCTGTTCTCCCAATTGTCACAGAATTGACAAGAGACAAAACAAGCTCTTATTGATACACGGGGTCTGTCACCCCACGAGACCTTAACTCTGCCCCTTTAGCAAAGAGATTTGAGCCTGCAGAACAGAAAACTCAGGAGCGACTCCCAGCTCACCCCAGTACCAAAGGCTGTCCTAGACCGGTAGGAATTCAAAAACAGCTGATTCTTACCAGAGCATCATGCAGGCGGTGCAAGGCATGCTCGAGGTTGGCTCTTTCCCCCGGCACGATCTTGGAGCAGGTATCCAGGTTTGTTTCGATGTCTCCCCAGGGCTTCCACACCAGCGACGCTCCCTCTTCCTCCTCTTCCAACCGGGATCTGTCCTGCAGGTCTGGGATCTCTGCCTGAAAGTCGCTGCCGGCGTTGACGTATCTGAAATCGATAAGACAGAGGAGGTGAGGAAGGCAAGTTGGGAACAGCACGATAGCACGCACCTGCTTCAAAGGAAGGGACGCGTCAGGTACAGCAGTTTTTTCTCAGCAGAGCATCACCAACTGCCCTCTAACTACTCCCACAGCCCCGTCTTGGCACCAACAGCATTACCGTGCTGCCCTTCGAGCCCTTTTGTGCCCCATCAGGCAAGAAAATTGGGTATTTCTTCCTCAAAACCTGATCGAGTGGCAAGATCTACTCTGAGACTGACGGCCAGCAGCAGAAGAGCTGTGACCGCAGGCCAAAATGAGCGCCAGAATGTTGTGTAGAATGTGGGAGTCCGGCAAACAGCATCATGAGGCCAGCCTGAGGGGCAAGCCCAGCCTGGGCTAGCACTGGCCATTTCTGGCCAGCTCGGGGGGATCCTCTGGCCAACAAAAACACTCTGTTACCCTCAGCAGTGCTTTGGGGCAGTGGGAGAACTGGCCGAGGCATGGGGAGAAGGACAACAGCAACAATGAAGGCCGGCCGAGCCCCAGCACCAAACCAACATCACACCTGCTCCTCAGCCCCGTTTCCCAAGGGGTTGCGGTTATTCTGACCGTTGGGCCAGAACTCACGGCCCAACGTGGATTTTAGGGTTATCCTTCATCGGCCAAAACCCAAAGTCCCCGTCCATTCTGCCCGAAAGATATATAAAAAAAAAATCCACTCAAGATAAAAATCATTCCGCTGAGACCATCCTTTAGCCTCACGGCACTCATCATCGCACACCACCCCCTATTCTCTTGGAATTTCCCTGCTTTCAGTGAAATCGCTCACTGGAAATGTAAGCTGTAGAGATGGACCCTCCGGATCTCCTGGCACAGCTGCCCCTCACCCTGCTCAGAGTCGGCCCCGCAGGGATTAAGCCGTTCAGGGCTTTTTCCAAGCCAAAGCCAGGAGCGGAGCAAAACCCCGGTGGGCTCTTTCCATCCCCTCTGCTACAATAGCAATCCCAAAGGAGAAAGGCACATCCTTTTTCACTTTTCCAGACTTTCATTGGAAGGCAGGAGCCTCTGAACAAAACAGTGTAATCACCGTCAACCATGCTCACATTCCCTGCGTAGAGCTCACTGCATGTCTAGCAGGGAAATCTCTGCCCCTCATTTAGCAGCAAAAGGTGGGAACTGGAGAAAAATCCAGCGGGACATCAATCCCCGGCGTTATCATGATGCAGCCTGAAATAAGAGAGGTGGTTAAGATCCCTCCTCCTTTGAGCGGCTATGTGAATTGTCGGTTCTTTACCTCCACAGGGAACTTGTAGCCTTTTATTGTCATAGTGTGTGATCAGAACAAGCCCAGCCATTCCTCATTCCATCCTTAAAAGCCTTCAGCATTTCACTCTGGTTACCTCTGTGTCCCGCTTCCGTCCCTGCACAATTTTTGGGATGGTGACTCAGAAATTAGGTCTTGTGGTTCTCACTGAAACACCCATTAATTCATACAACCAAAACCCAGCCACATGAAAAGGCTATGTTACATCTCAGCCCCCAGGGAAAAGAAATGTGCCCTATGAGGTGCTAAAAGGCGCTACGGCAGACCTCCACCCCCCTCCAAACTGCAGTTTTCTCTAGAAAACTGATGAGTTTTCTTCCTCTGTGGCCTTAGCGAGGCTGTAGATTTTTCCACCCTGCAGGTAAAGAAACAATCCTCAAAAGCAGATGTTATTCTGCCTGCAAGGAAAGCTTTAAAATAGTCATTCTGCCTTTAAGAAAAGAAAAATAAAGGGAACATCTGAGCTGGTTTCTCCATGAAATTAACACTTTGCACTTGCACAGCAAAGCAACGCTCATTAACCAATCTCATAAATCTTCGTGGTCGTTAAGCAACAGTCAGCCTAAGACACCTGCGTGCACCCTGTAAGCACACGTGTAAAGAGGAATCGCCATTTCCACACCGCGACTATATCAAACCGCACTATTTCCCTCACAAGCCGTGATGGAAACGGGCTACGCTCCCATTCCTCGGCTCCAGAGCTCCGGCGATGCCGGGATCATGCCGACCCTCAGCCACTGTGGGCATCAGCTCTTCCAACCACCCGCTGCAGGGTCAGCGACAGGAATCTGGGAGCAGGAAGGGGACTGTACCACCCAGGCTCCCCAAAATCCCCCGGAGTTACGAGGAATGCAAATCTTAGGCTCCCCTAAGCCACCAGATTTCACATCGTGACCGCCGCAGTAACACCAGAGGAGTTTTTAAGCAGCATGGACAGGGTTTAACCTCCACGCCTGAGAAAGTCCCTGTCCTGAGGGCTGCCGGTCCCCTCGGCTCAACGCAGGAGGCAGCAGCAAACCCCTGTGGAGAGCGCAAGAGGCACTTGGAAGAGTGACATCCAGCTAATAACCAAAAAGCACTTAAAGCACTTGGAGATATTTAGTCCCCGAGCCAGCAGCAGCACGTTGCTCAGTAAGGCACACTTCCACAACTACCCTTAATTAACTATTGTGGAGGAATTCCTGAGGGAGAGAGGTCATGATTTGATTCCTATGAGCAACCCAGGATTTTAGCCAGGCGCAGAGGCCTACGCCTGCTCTCCTTGAAGTTTATTCTGGACAACGTGGGAACAAACTTGGCCTGGGAGCGAAACTGCAGAAGGGAAAACAATCAGCGTGTGCTGTGTCCATGGGCATAGCACATCGCTGATCAGGTTGGGGGGCGTTACGTGTAAGCAAGAGGGTTAAACCAATCACCACGTTGTTTATGTGTGCTATTTCTGGAATCACATATATATTCACCATATTGTTTGTGTGTGCTATTTTTGTAAGCCTTTATATACTCTGCTACTGGCAAGCTTATATATACTCTGCTAAAACACCTAATAAAGGAGAACGACCATACTCACATTGAGGCTACGTCGTTACTCCGGGACAGAATCCCACTCCGACATCTGGTAGCAGAGGATGCACCTTCAGCGCGACTGAGTTCTCCGAGACTGCGGTAAGCAGCAAGAGGAGGGGAGTGGGAAACGTGCTGCAAGAGCGTGCTGCCTGGTGCCATTAGCTAGGGCCGACACCGGTCAAGGTCGCTCCTTGCCTTCCAGACAAAGGGAAGACCGTGCCTGCTATCACGGAGCTTGAAGCAGCGGCGGCACTGCTGATGAGTATACTCTCTAAGAGAGGTGTGGAAGCATCGCAGGAACAGCTAATCATATTGATTAAACTGGGACAGAGATGGGGACACTTTAAGGATATGGCTTTGCTGTTTTCCCCCTCGGACTGGCGATCCCTGGGTGATACAATGTGGGAAAAGACGATAAACGGGGAAGAAGAGAAAGAGATAAAAACCGTTCGAGAGCTGTGGTGCACGATCTTAAAAACTTTGAAAGCCATGAAAGCAGAGAGGGAAGTTGCTTGTGCCGCAGCAGAGATGCTAGCCCCAGAGCAGTCCAAAATTGGAGGACAGAGCGCCGAAATAAGACCCGGCGCATGGGCACATTTTTGGGGGCTGCCAGCCGTGAGAGGGGTCTTGGGAACACTGTTTAGAACCGTTGCCGAAGTTCGGGAACTTGCAGACCCGTCCCCCCGCCCCAAAAAGCAGAAGCCCAGGTGAACCTGCCGTGGGTACGCAAAAAGTGAAAGTTGTCGCGCCCGAGCCGAGACCAGCGACTGAGCAAAATGCGGAAGGAGTGCCTCAGGAGACCCCAGAGGAGTGGCCTCCGCCACTGCCACAGCAGGGAGGGGAAGAATGCCGACCTGCACCTTCGGCTCCTTTGTGCCCTCCCTCCCCTACCGCCATCCATAGACTCATCTGCGCGGGGGGCGCAGGCAGCGACCGGCGGGCACCCGCAGCACCACCAGCCTGACCGGCCACTGCAGCGGGCACAAGAATGTCCACAGAGAGGCACGCACTAAGAAGATGGAACAAAACGAAGCAAAATAAAATAATAACTTATACATAAAAATGTTATGGACATTATGTGTCTAGTGTTTTGTATTATGTATAACAGATATAGTGTATGTTGTAGGTGTTAAACGTACATGCATATGTGCATATAATATAATAAGCATAACATATAACCTATGGTCTATAATCTATGTATGATATAATGTATATAATGTGATACACATTATATAATATGAAGTCTATTATACATACATGCACTGGATGGTGTAGTGTATGTTGTTCATGGATTGGTATGTGTTTAACAGTAATATTTATTGTGTATTAATTTTATGAGGATGTCGATTGTGGGTTACACATGTACTGCATCTCACTATTAATTTGTAATACTGCCGAGTCTCCATATGCAATGATTTGTCAGTGGCAAAAAGAGAAGGGGGAAGGTATCTCTCCCTCTGCTGCGGGAGTTAGTAGCATTCAAGCCTGTGCCACTGCCAAAACAACAGCTTCAGGAGACGTTTAAAATCCTAGAATGGGTGTTCTTAAGAGTGCAATCCAGGTACAGCATTCAAACAAGACTGGAGGCAGTAGGAGAATTGATCAGGAATGGAAGAACAAGAATAGTAGAGATTAGCGGACAGGAACCCGACGACATCAGTGTACCGGTAAACGATACAGACCTAGAGTGGTGGTTGCGGAATTCAACCCCCATTCAGGAAGCGTTATTAGGTTATGCAGGACGTGTGCACTCGCAGCAGCCAAAAGGGAAAATGTGGCAAGTGCTAAAACGGAACCAATGGATGACGCAGACAAAGGTTAAGTGTGAACCCTTAGTTAATGGCCTCACTGCATACACAGATGCTGGAAAACGGCTTCGCCGTGTGGTATGCGTCTGGCAAGATCGAGGACAGTGGTGCCAGCACGTACTAGAGGGAGAGCCGCAAGACTCCCTTCAGACATTGGAACTCTCTGCAGTAGTGTGGGCCTTAACTAAATGGTTGACGGTACTTTTAAATGTAGTGACAGATTCCCTGTATGTAGCCGGAGTAGTTCCACGACTAGAAGATGCCCTAATAAGAGAGACAGCAAATCTGAGATTGGGAAAGTTGATTATACAGCTAAAATCCACCCTTAGCCAGCGAACCGCACCTTGCTGTGTTATACATATACGTAGTCATCAGCTGAATCTAGGCCTAGGGCTAGGAAATCAAATTGCTGATAGTCTAGTAAGTTCAGCACAACACCTACCTCCAGTCGACAAATTCCAACAAGCCAGACAGAGCCATGAAAATTTCCATCAAAATGCTAAAGGCCTGAAGAGACAATTTGGGCTTACAGAAAATGAAGCGCGTTCTATTGTACAGGCGTGTCCAAGATGTGGGAATCATGGTCCGGGGATCGGGCTGGGAGTAAACCCAAAAGGACTAAAAGCATTAGAGGTACGGCACATGGATGTAACACATATTACCGAATTCGGATGACTGAAATATGTACATGTTACAATTGATACCTTTTCGAAAATGGTATGGGCCACTGCGCTGCCAGGAGAAAAAGCGCACCATGTGTGTAAGCACTTACTCGCTTGCTTTGCGGTGTTAGGGGTACCTGAGTTGATTAAAACAGACAATGGGCCTGCATATACTAGTCAGAAGGTGAGGTCGTTCTTACTGAAGTGGGGCATTAAACATGTCACAGGTATACCTCACTCACCAACCGGACAAGGTCTGGTCGAACGGACTCATCAAGTATTAAAAGACTACCTAAATAAGCAGAAAGGGGAAGAAACAGATGCACAATTGCGATTATATAGGGTATTGTTCACACTTAACTACTTATGTCTAATGGGAGGTCAAGAGGAACCCCCAGTAGTCATACACCACCAAAATATTAAGTTAGGGAGCACGACTACCTTGCCTCAGTTCAGAGTATATTCTAGAGATCCAGCTACAGGAGCATGGGCAGGACCTGTTCCGGTAATTTTTAATGGTCGAGGATATATGTGTGTCTCCACAGGTGCCGGACCAGTGTGGGTGTCAAGTCGAGCCATGAAACCTGCTCTAGAGAGACAACATGCGTCCCCAGACCAAAATGTGGAGAGTGGTTTTCACGTTGGTGACAGTTCGGTGGTAATGATGCTGCACAAAATTAATCCCAGGCAAAACATGTGGGTCACATGGGCTAATATGATGGGACAAACACGCTTTTGTCTGTCACTAACATCAGCGACAGAACCTTTCCGCACGTGCCTGGTGGGAGTACCTGGTTACCGCAAGGAAGAGTTTGCGAGCTATAGTACAGGCTCGTGTACAAGTGCCACAGCCACTAGTCAGTGCACAAAAAGGCTGATAGAAGGCTTAAATAAGACCTTACGATGGGACCCCCAAGAGTTAGATCTGCTAGGGTCAATGCGAATTGGCAACTTAAGCAAAAACTGGACTCAAACCTGCGTGTTCTTTGCGGGCCCAAGGCTCTTAGGTAAAGAGTTAAACTGGTCCGGATGGACGAATGGTACCTGTCGTGGTTTGGCCTCAGCCAGCAACAGAGAACCACGCAGCCGCTCGCACGACTCCCACAGCCGTGGGAAAAATCAGCAGAAAAGGGCAAAACTCGTGGGTTGAAATATTATAATTTAGCAGAACAGACAAAGGGAAAAAGAAAGAAAAGAAAGAAAGAAAAACAATAACACCGGTAAAGGAATACAAGAACGCGATTACAGTACCGCCGCGAAGCGCACCGACCGGACCCGCACCGCCGCGACCCGCCCCCGAGTGGCGACTGACTCCCCCGCCCCGGCTAGCTCCTTTTATAGCGGGGCATGGGTCACGTGGTATGGAATACGTGCCTCCCCTGCCGGCTCCTTGGAAATTAACCCCATCCTTGCCGGAACCAGGACATTATCCACCCCTTATTCCATACCATCTATGTCATGCCCAGATCTTTCAGTTCCCATAGTCTATGAGCCATCCCTTAAAAATGTCCATTAAGCTCACGTAGTCCATGACGGTAGGCTCCAGCAGTGAGAACAGTCTCTCAGGGCACATAAGATGATGTGTAGTGCTGAACTGGTGGGTGCTGTATTTGAAGCTCGTGACTGGGGAATGCAATACAGTCCATGCCCACGGTCCACAGGTTGAAGATGTCGATCTCAAGGAAAATTGCTAGGCGCCAGATACTGAGATCAGTTTTTATTACATCATAAAATTATTCACTGGCTATTCTCACCCAAAATCAAATCCCCATAAGGTACACATCGGACCTCCCCATCCTCTCGCATCACCCACCAAGTGCACCCGGGTCCTTGTGCAAAAGCAATCCCACGGATGGGTTTGCCTTTGCCTGAGGCAGGGCTAACCCAGACTGTCTTTCCTAACATATTCTTCATATGCACTACAGGGACTTTATCCCCTTCTACTGTACGTGGAAGTTTTGATTGGGCAGGGCCAGCTCGATTGGCAGATCCCCTAGTGTTAACTAACCAGGTGGCTTTTGCTAAATGAGTATCCCAATGTTTGAAGGTCCCACCCCCCATGGCTCTCAGGGTAATCTTTAGCAGTCCATTATATCGTTCTATCTTACCCGAGGCTGGTGCGTGATAAGGAATGTGATATACCCACTCAATGCCATGCTCTTTGGCCCAGGTGTCTATGAGGCTGTTTCGGAAGTGAGTCCCGTTGTCCGACTCAATTCTTTCTGGGGTGCCATGTCGCCATAGGATTTGCTTTTCAAGGCCCAGGATAGTGTTACGGGCGGTGGCATGGGGCACAGGGTATGTTTCCAGCCATCCAGTGGTTGCTTCCACCATTGTGAGCACGTGGCGCTTGCCTTGGCGAGTTTGTGGGAGTGTGATATAATCAATCTGCCAGGCCTCCCCATATTTATATTTTAGCCATCGTCCTCCGTACCAAAGAGGCTTTAACCGCTTGGCTTGCTTAATGGCAGCACACGTTTCACATTCGTGGATAACCTGTGCAATAGTGTCCATGGTCAAGTCCACCCCTCGGTCACGAGCCCATCTATATGTTGCATCTCTTCCTTGATGGCCTGAGGCATCGTGGGCCCACCGAGCTATGAATAGTTCACCCTTACGTTGCCAGTCCAGATCCACCTCAGCCACTTCAATTTTAGCAGCCTGATCTACCTGCTGGTTGTTTTGATGTTCCTCAGTGGCCCGATTCTTGGGGATGTGGGCATCTACATGACGTACTTTCACAACCAGATTCTCAATCCGGGCAGCTATATCTTGCCACAGTTCAGCAGCCCAGATGGGCTTACCTCTGCGCTGCCAGTTGTTCTGCTTCCACTGCTGTAACCACCCCCACAGAGCATTTGCCACCATCCATGAATCAGTATAGAGGTAAAGTACCGGCCATTTCTCTCGCTCAGCAATGTCCAAAGCCAGCTGGATGGCTTTTACCTCTGCAAACTGACTCGACTCACCTTGTCCTTCGGTGGCTTCTGCAACTCGTCGTGTCGGACTCCACACAGCAGCCTTCCACTTTCGATGCTTTCCCACAATTCGGCAGGACCCATCAGTGAACAGGGCATGTTTCTTCTCATTTTCTGGCAGTTCATTATACGGTGGGGCCTCTTCTGCACGCGTCACCTCTTCCTCTGGTGATATTCCGAAATCTTTGCCTTCTGGCCAGTCCATGATCACTTCCAGTATGCCTGGACGACTGGGGTTTCCCATTCGAGTTCGCTGGGTGATCAGTGCAATCCACTTACTCCACGTAGCATCAGTTGCATGATGTGTGGCAGGGACCCTTTCTTTGAACATCCAGCCCAGCACTGGCAGTCGAGGTGCTAAGAGGAGCTGTGCTTCAGTGCCAACCACCTCCGAAGCAGCTCGAACCCCCTCGTATGCTGCCAATATCTCCTTTTCTGTTGGGGTATAGCGGGCTTCGGATCCTCTGTATCCCCGACTCCAGAACCCCAGGGGTCGACCTCGAGTCTCCCCTGGTGCTTTTTGCCAGAGGCTCCAGGTAGGGCCATTCTCCCCGGCTGCAGTGTAGAGCACATTTTTAACGTCTTGTCCTGCCCTGACTGGCCCCAGCGCTACTGCATGAACTATTTCCTGCTTAATTTGTTCGAAAGCTTGTCGTTGCTCAGGACCCCACTTAAAATCATTCTTTTTCCGCGTCACTTGATATAGAGGGCTCACAATCAGACTGTAATTTGGAATATGCATCCTCCAAAAACCCACAACACCTAAGAAAGCTTGTGTTTCCTTTTTACTAGTCGGTGGGGACATAGCTGCTATTTTGTTGATCACATCCATTGGGATCTGACGGCGTCCATCTTGCCACTTTATTCCTAAAAATTGGATCTCCTGTGCAGGTCCCTTAACCTTACTCCGTTTTATGGCAAAGCCAGCTTTCAGAAGGATTTGAACTATTTTATTCCCTTTCTCAAAAACTTCTTCTGCTGTGTCGCCCCATACAATGATGTCATCAATGTACTGCAAATGTTCTGGAGCTTCACCCTGTTCCAGTGTGGTCTGGATTAGTCCATGACAAATGGTGGGGCTGTGTTTCCACCCCTGGGGCAGTCGATTCCAGGTGTACTGGATGCCCTTCCAAGTGAAAGCAAACTGTGGCCTGCACTCTGCCGCCAAAGGGATTGAGAAGAATGCATTGGCGATATCAATCGTTGCATACCACTTGGCTGCCTTCGACTCCAGTTCGTATTGAAGCTCTAGCATGTCTGGCACAGCAGCGCTCAGCGGTGGTGTGACTTCATTCAGGCCACGATAATCCACTGTTAGCCTCCACTCTCCATTAGATTTTCGCACTGGCCATATGGGACTATTAAAGGGTGAGCGAGTCTTGCTAATCACTCCTTGAGTCTCTAGTTGACGAATCAACTTATGGATGGGAATCACAGAGTCTCGGTTAGTACGATATTGCCGTCGATGCACCGTTGTGGTAGCAATCGGCACCTGTTGTTCTTTGACCCTCAACAACCCTACCACAGAGGGGTCCTCTGAGAGACCAGGCAAGGTGGATAACTGTTCAATTTCTTCCGTCTCCAAGGCAGCTATGCCAAAAGCCCACCGGTATCCTTTTGGGTCCTTGAAGTATCCTCTCCTGAGATAGTCTATGCCAAGGATGCATGGAGCCTCTGGGCCAGTCACAATGGGATGCTTTTGCCACTCATTTCCAGTTAGGCTTACTTCAGCTTCCAGTACAGTCAACTCTTGTGATCCCCCTGTTACTCCAGAAATACAAATGGGTTCTGCTCCTCTGTAATTTGATGGTATTAAGGTGCATTGTGCACCAGTGTCCACCAGAGCCTTATACTCCTGTGGCTCAGATGTGCCAGGCCATCGAATCCACACAGTCCAATAAACCCGGTTGTCCCTTTCCCCCACCTGGCTGGAGGCAGGGCCCCTCTAATCCTGATCATAGTATACGTTACTTACCTGTTGCAAAAATGATTTGGAAGTCCCTTCAAGAGGATCGGAGGTTAGATCAGGCCTTCCATTCTGTCTGGGGAACTGTCTGCTGGAAACAGGAGCTGCACTTTTTCTGGAGGGATCCCCTTTTGTGTTTGTTCTTCCTTGCAGCTCACGTACCCGTGTCCGTAGTGCTGAGGTAGGTTGTCCATCCCACCTCCTCATGTCCTCTCCGTGGTCACGCAGGTAAAACCACAGGGTGCCTCGTTGTGTGTACCCCCTGTACTCTTCCTCTTGAGTAGGGAAACGCCTGCTCCTAATAGCTGAGATGCTGGCCTGTACAGGTGGGGAGTAGGACATACTCTCTTCAAGTTGCTGGACCTTCTGGGACAGTTTCTCCACAGCTGAAACGAGGGGGGAAGATAGGCTTTCTTCATATTGACGGAGTCGTCCAGCCACCTCATCCACCGTTGGTCCCTCTTCACCTCTCCATTCCATCACTGCCAAGGAGTTGGCATATGATGATGGTGCGCTCCGTACAAACTTCCGCCATATGGGCCTTGTGCACTGCACTTCATCAGGATCTGTAGGTAACTGCGCATTATCTGGGTCAAAGTAAATCATCTCTCGTACGGCTAATTCCCTTAGGTACTGGATACCTTTTTCCATGGTGGTCCACTTGCTTGGACGACATACAACATCTTCACTGAAAGGATACCTTTCCCTTACACCTGCCAGGAGTCGTCTCCAGAGGCTGAGGGCTTGTGTCTTTTTCCCAATTGCCTTGTCAATGCCTGCCTCCCTAGACAAGGATCCCAGCTGCTTAGCTTCCCTGCCCTCTAATTCCAAGCTACTGGCCCCGTTATCCCAGCATCGGAGCAGCCAGGTGACAATGTGCTCACCAGGAAGTCGACTGAAATCTTTTCGCATATCTCGCAGCTCACTCAGGGATAGGGATCGGGTTATTACCTCTGGTTCTGTCTCTTCCTCCTGTTCCTTTGATGGCCCTGGTTCATCATCATCCTTTACTATGCGAACTGATTTCTTGGTGTATTTCTTCTTCTGTATAGGAGCAACTGATACTGGCACAGGTTGGTTGTCCGGTTCAGCTGCAGTGCCTGCCACTGGGGTTTGAGTGGCTGCATTGCCTGTCACCAGGGTTTGAGTAGCCACAGTGCCTGCCACTGGAGTTAGAGTAGCCTCATTGTCTGCCACCGGAGTTGGAGTAGGCATAGTGCCTGCCACTGGAGTTGGAGTAGGCTCCTTGTCTGCCACCGGGGTTGGAGTAGCCTCCTTGTCTGCTGGTCTGGCTTTCCCCTGAGGGTCCTGCATAGTACTGAGCAGTGTTTGGTAGATACTGGCCAGGGCCCAACACAGTGCCATAAGTTGTGCCTCTCTGGAATAGCCACAGCATTTTCCTTTGAAATATTCTATTACTTTATCAGGGTCCTGTAGTTGTTCAAGGGTGAAGTCCCAAACCATTGGAGGTGAGAAGTTCTCTAGATATCTGCCCATGTTCTCCCCCATCCCATGCCACCCCTGACTATCTGGCCTTGGGACAGATTTCTGAGTGGTAGTCTTAAACAGCTTTTTTACCCTAAAAAAGACTTGAAAAACATTCAGGAGACATAGCAATAGGAACACGCTGGTTTGAGCATCCCAAGGATATTCAAAATTCTCAAGAGGTGTTACACCTGGCCCAAAGGAGAAAAAGGAGGCAAAAGAGCTGGGGAAAGTATCTCCCCCTGTTTCTCCCATAGATTGGGTGTGATTATTGATAACTTCTGAGAGACGGGAACCAAGGTATGGACAGGACAGCAATACTACATAGAAACCCCAACAAAGCCACTTGAATAGTGATGTTACCATATCATAAGCTGATATTGCACAGGACAGCAAAATTATAGTCCTGATCCCTCTCCCTGAGATAACAAACAGCATCACAGGGAGTACATACAGCATATAAGAATTTACATAACACAGCCATGTAAACAAACGAAGCAACATTGTAACCGGCTACTATTTAACTAATAGGAGAAATACATATAAGAAATCCGTTTTAACAAGCTCTGGTCAGATCTGTTGTTATTACAACCCTTCGAGCCCCACGTTGGGCGCCAAAAAGGACTGTCGTGGTTTGGCCTCAGCCAGCAACAGAGAACCACGCAGCCGCTCGCACGACTCCCACAGCCGTGGGAAAAATCAGCAGAAAAGGGCAAAACTCGTGGGTTGAAATATTATAATTTAGCAGAACAGACAAAGGGAAAAAGAAAGAAAAGAAAGAAAGAAAAAACAATAACACCGGTAAAGGAATACAAGAACGCGATTACAGTACCGCCGCGAAGCGCACCGACCGGACCCGCACCGCCGCGACCCGCCCCCGAGTGGCGACTGACTCCCCCGCCCCGGCTAGCTCCTTTTATAGCGGGGCATGGGTCACGTGGTATGGAATACGTGCCTCCCCTGCCGGCTCCTTGGAAATTAACCCCATCCTTGCCGGAACCAGGACAGTACCCCGCGCTCAAATACGTATGACCATCAGAATCAGGGTAGTTATTGCGGAACTAATGACACAAGCAGGCAGGGGCTGGGAGCCCTCGGTGCCGAGACACCGCGCCCTATACCAATTTGGAATAACGGCACTGCCAAGGCGCTGCCACCAAATGTGTTTCTGATATGTGGCGACCGGGCGTGGCAGGGAATCCCGAAGAATGTATTTGGAGGTCCATGCTACCTTGGAAAATTGACGCTATTGGCCCCAGGTCAAAATTGGTGGAAAAATGTTACTAAGCAGCAGAGCAGGAAAAAACGGGCCGTGGGGGGCCTCACCCCTGATTGTGACGACAAAGTCACATCCTTAAGTGCCACCGAGAGAGTGTTTTTGTCATTGTTTGTACCAGGTGCAGCAGCAGCCAATGCACTCAATCAGCCTGGGAAATTAGCTTGTTGGGCAGAAAAGCAAGCTGATGTCACGACGAAAATATTAGAACGCTTATTAGAGGACCAAAATGGCTTGCAACACGCGACTTTGCAAAATAGAGCAGCTGTTGATTTTTTGCTATTAGCACAGGGACATGGATGGGAAGATTTTGAAGGGATGTGTTGCATGAATCTGTCTGACCACAGTGAATCAATTCACAAGCAGTTAGCACGGCTAAAAGATCACGCAAATAAGATTCAGCAATCGCATGGCTGGTTAAGATGGGTGGTTGGCAAGTGCTTTTGGGTCCCTTCCACAATGGTTGTTAGGATTATTAACTGAAGGCTTGCGCATTCTAATTGTTATTGTGATAATAGGTATCTGTCTCTGTTTAGCATTAAATTGTATTAAACAAGGTTTAGAAAAGGTAGTAAATCAAGCCTGGGTTGCTCAAAAGGAAGAAGGGGGAATTGTGGAGGAATTCCTGAGGGCGAGAGGTCATGACCTGATTCCAATGAGCAACCCAGGATTTTAGCCAGGCGCAGAGGCCTACGCGTGCTGTCCTTGAAGTCTATTCTGGACAACGTGGGAACAAACTTGGCCTGGGAGCGAAACTGCAGAAGGGAAAACAATCAGCGTGTGCTGTGTCCATGGGCATAGCACATCGCTGATCAGGTTAAACCAATCACCATGTTGTTTATGTGTGCTATTTCTGTAAACATATATATATTCACCATATTGTTTGTGTGTGCTATTTTTGTAAGCCTTTATATACTCGGCTACTAGCAAGCTTATATATACTCTGCTAAAACACCTAATAAAGGAGAACGACCATACTCACAGTGAGGCTACGTCGTTACTCCGGGACACAATCCCACTCCGACAGGTGATCATGGATTGGCCACAAGGTACGGACTTTGGAGGGTCCCCAGAGGAGTGGGTGGTGCGTGCTGAGGAGGTCCCACCACATAATTAATTATCATCAGATGAGAGGCGATATGCACTGCTCATTGACGGATCTTGTTGTATTGTAGGAAACCATGAAAGGTGGAAAGCTGCTGTGTGGAGTCCCACTCGACGAGTCGCAGAAGCGGCTGAGGGAGTGGGTGAGTCGAGTCAGTTTGCAGCAGTGAAAGCCATCCAGCTGGCTTTAAATATTGCCGAGCGAGAAAAGCGGCTGGTGCTTTATCTCTATACCGACTCATGGATGGTGGCACATGCCTTGTGGGGCAGTTACAGCAGTGGAAGCAGAGACACTGGCAGTGTAGAGGCAAACCCATCTGGGCTGCCAACTTGTGGCAAGATACTGCTGCCTGATCAGAAAAGCTGTCTGTGAAGGTACGTCACGTAGGTGCCCATATACCCAAGGGTCAGGCCACTGAGGAACAACACCACAACCAGCAGGTGGGTCAGGCTGCTAAGATTAAAGTGTCCCAAGTAGACTTGGATTGGCAACATAAGGGTGAATTCTTTTTAGCTCAGTGGGCCCATGACACCTCAGGCCATCAAGGAAGAGGTGCAACATACAGATGGGCTCGTGACCGAGGGGTGGATTTGACTATGGATAATATTTCACAGGTTATCCATGAATGTGAAACATGTGCTGAAATTAAGCAAGCTAAATGGTCAAAACCTTTATGGTACAGAGAATGGTGGCTGAAATACAAGTATGGAGAGGCCTGGCAAAGTGACTATATTTCCCTTCCGCGAACCTGCCCGGGCAAGTGCTCTGTGCTTACAATGGTGGAAGCAACCACCGGCTGTCTGGAAACATATGCTGTGTCTCATGCCACTGCCCATAACACTATTTTCAGCCTCATGGCCTAAAAGACAAACATTGTGGCGATATGGTACTCCAGAGAGAATTGAGTCAGACAGCGGGACTCATTTCTGAAATAATCTCATAGACGCCTGGGCTAACGAGCGTGGTGTCGAGTGGATATATCTCACCCCCTATCACGCACCAGCCACCGGGAAGGTGGAATGATGTGATGGATTACTGAAGACTATTTTGAAAGCAATGAGTGTGGGAACATTTAAAAAATTGGAGCAGCATTTAGCAAAAGGCACCTGGTTGGTCAACAGCAGGGGAACTGTCAGCTGAGCCGGTCCAGCTCAGTCAGAGCTTTACCCACTGTAGAAAGGGATCAGGTCCCTGTGGGGCACGTAAAGAATATGTTGGGGAAAACAGTCTGGGTTGCCCCGGCCTCAGGTAAGGGCAGACCCACTCGTAGGGTTGCTTTTGCTGAAGGACCGGGGCGTACCTGGTGGGTGATGCAGGAGAATGGAGATGTTTGATATGTACCTTTGGGAGATCTGATTTTGGGTGAGAATCCTTAATTTTAAAATGTGTGGTGTTAATTGTTATGTAACACTTACAGTGTTCAATAAGTGTTTTTCAGGATAACAGAGCACTAACGAAGCCGGAGCCAGCTTCTTCAAATGGCGTCCAGCGAGAGGGAACCAACCATAACACAGGCACAACTTTACTTTGAGGCTCTGGACTTGCTTTCTTCTTCCCCGTTGCTCGGGGAAGCTGGGAGGGGTTGTGCAGTTTTCCTACACTTGGCCTTGATCACCCTCACACCCCACCACCCCCAGAAAGAGCCCTGAGCCACCAGTGAGGGTCAGGACCTGCCCTCCCAGGGCCTGGGGGTCAGGGTTTGGCCTTTCTGCTGCATCAACCAAGCCAAGGGGTTCCTCAGGATTACAGCCACCTGCACAGTGCCTTTGCCTACCTGCAACCACAGCCTCCAGTTATCTGCTCTAACGAGTCCCTGGGGAGGCTTTGGCAGTAACGACCCTCAGTGGGGCCAATCAAGGCCTCAAGGTACTTTGCTTCTGACTTGGACTTCTTGAGCAGTTTGTTCAGTCTCCTCTCAGTGTCTGAGGTTGATGGACTCAGGGCCAAATACACCATGGGGCTCGTTAAAGTACAGAAAGTCCTATCGAGCTATTTCTCTTCCTGTAATTTTCTTCAAGTTTTCAATAGAGCTAATTGGAGTTGTTTCAGAGTGTAATTTAGAAGGAAGATTTTAAAGGGAATGTAATAGAAAATATATTTTTTTTTTATTTCAAAGGTTCTTTTTATTTACTTTTTAGTTATAGAAGAGGTGATAGGAGCGGTCAGCAGTTGATATTGATGCAGAGGGTTCCCTCAGGAGGTCTGGACAGCCAGGAAAAGCAGTCCCCTGAGGTTTGAGACTGCATGGACAGCCTTGCTCCTTACCTCCCCTTCCTCACCATCCCTGTCACTGGCCAACTGGGATTTACATCACTTTTCCTTACCTCAGACTTCTCCACTGAAGTCTGCAGCGCGGTGTCACAGCTCCACTGCACCATCTCCCTCCTGCGCTCCTCAGAGACCTGGCTGCACCCAGGCGCAGGAGGAGTTCTCCTCTTTGCAAGCAGAGAAAAGTAAAGCGTGATCAAGTTTGATAAACAATAAAACACCCTCTGCAACCAGATGCTCAGGACAAGCTGCCTCTAATGAGGTTGCTTTGCTACAAGGGATGATCTTATCTGAAATGCTTTAGATGGATATGTACAAAAGGAGAGATATAAACGTAGTAACAGAGGTGGCTAAAGGAGATAATTAGACTACTGAAAGACAGGCAAACTTTTAACTCCCTGAAGCTCCAAGCAGCAGCTAGATAGGTGACAGGAATCTGAATGACCAAGGAGAAGGCTCCGGGGAGACCTCATAGCCCCTTCCAGTACCTAAATGGGGCCTACAGGAAAGGTGGGGAGGGACTCTTGATCATGGAGTGTAGTGATAGGATGAGGGTTAACCCTTTTAAACTGGAAGAGGGCAGATTTAGATTAGATATCAGGAAGAAATTCTTTCCTGTGAGGGTAGTGAGGCACTAGGACAGGTTGCCCAGAGAAGCTGTGGCTGCCCCATCCCTGGAGGTGTTCAAGGCCAGGTTGGACGGGGCTTGGAGCAACCTGGGCTGATGGGAGATGTCCCTGCCCAGGGCAGGAGGGTGGAGCCAGATGATCTTCAAGGTCCCTTCAAACTCTAACCATTCTATGAGTCTATGAGTCTATGAGTCTATGAGTCTATGATTAATTACCATGGGAGCTGAGACAAGGAGCTCACATGCAGGTGCTGATTTTGTGCACACCAGAAACAAAGCAAGAGGAACTCCAACTCCTGCGGGGTTTCTTGTCAGCACGGAAGGGAGCTCAGTCCCCTTTACAGCCCGAAGAATTGATCCCAGGGGGAAATGCCTCAATGAGATCCCTGCCTGTCCCTGTCTGACTGTCCCATCTAATGACAGGACAAGGAAAAGGCATTATAGGACCTAAATCTGACTCTGCTAAGAGAAACAACACTGATGGAAAGAATGGTCTCTCCCCAACTGAGGGAGGGAACATGAGGGACTCCATCCTGTTTCCCAGCAGGTTCCCCTGGAGCCTCAGAGACAGCTCCAGGGAGCCCAGAGGGGACAGAGACAGTGCCACTCTGGGCTGGTCCTCTGCTGCTGAGCTGGGCCGGGCTGCTGGGCCGGAGGGAGCTCCTGGCAAGCGGGCAGCACTGCAGAGAGACAGCTCTGCCCAGGAGCAGCTCCTCTGCACAGCGCAGCAGGGCTGAGGGCACTGCCTGCAGGCAGCGAGGGCAGAGCAGGGAGGCAGAGAGAGGATAAAGGCAGTCTGGAGAGGGAGGATGACGAGGGTGAATGGGGGGAGAACTCTTCCCAAAGTAAAGCAGCTGCAGTAGCTGGAGAGATCTCCAAAAGCTGGAACCTCCCACAGCCTGTGGGATCTTTCAGGAGGATGCTCACAACTTCTCTGCTGTGGATGAAGATGACATTCTCTAGACTGGGGCGTCCCTGCTTCACCATCAGAGGCACAGGGCATGACAGCTGCCTTCTCCCAGGAATGGTTGAAGGGCTGTGAAGGTGGGTGTGCAGGCAGGGGTGGCCAGGGCTGTCCTTGCCAGCAGGGTCCCTGCACCCCGGGGGCTGTGTGCTGGGGCAGGGACTCTGCCGCCTGCCAGGGTCAGCTCTCTGCCTGCCCGGGGAGCTCCCACGGAGCTTCTGTAGGGAGAAGCAGTGCGTGGAAGGAGTGACCACCAGCAAGGCAGATGCCTTCTGCTGTGGAGAGGGACATGTGTGGGTCAGGGCTGCCCCTGGATCCCCATCACCCCCAGGACATTTGCACAGAGTCCTTTTGAAGAAGGACATCGAGGCACTTTTCCCCTGAAAGGGAACAAGTCTGTGCTGTGAGTTTTCTCCTCTTGGCTGTCCGGGTGGGCAGTGGGAGGTGGGAGTGGATTTCTCCTTTGTGGAGAAGGCACAGAGACCCCCGTTCTCGTTAGCACTTCCCTGAGCTGCTCCTGAGCCCCCGCACACTCAGAGATGCCCCCGGGCAGCGCTGTGCTGCCAGGAGGGGTCTGCAGGGCAGAGCTGAGCACCCAGCGGGTGGGATGGGCTCTGGGGTACTGGCAGGGAGGAGACCCAGGGGCAGAGAAGCAGCTCCAGGCAGGGGCAGCTCCTGGCAGCCCAGACACAGGCAGGGGGAGAGAGGGAGCTGCTGCCAGAAATGCCCGGGCAGGGGGATCCTGGCACCTCCCGCCACCCTCTGACCTTCAGACAACTGCTCCGCAGCAAGCCTCTGCTCTCCTCTCCCACCCACCCTGCAGCCACAGGGTCCAGAGGCCAAGATGCCTTCTTGGCAGCTGGACCTGCAGTCTAGCAGAAGTCCGTGTGTCCTACAAGTGATGCACAACTTAAAAACAAGTGCCAGGCAGCATCGCTGTTTTTGAGGGGGACAGCACAGCTGGGTGAGGAGAAGGCTTCTTTGCACGCCCATCTGCCTTCCTCTCCTCGCTTCAATTTTTCAGAGCACAGACACATTTCTCCTGTTTCCCCACCCATCTGTAGTACTCTTGATCTCAGGAGTTGGGGTGGGGGTGCGGGTCAGCTTCTCTTCTGCCTCTGACTCTGGGAGTCCTGCCCCAGAGGTGCCCTCATGGAAAACAGCTGTTGAAATAGGATCTTAACAAGTCATGGAGCGTGTCATTGAGTTGGTGGGGTTGGGGAATGATCTGGGTCATTCCTCTTTCAGCAGATGGAAGGGGTTTTCTGTGAGGAATGGCATTGGGTTTTTCTCAGAGAAGTCTCTCCTGATTGTAACTGTCTTTTCCTACTTGGACAGGTCCCCCTGCCCAGAGGCAGCAAATGTCCAACAGCAGCTCCATCACCCAGTTCCTCCTGCTGGCATTCGCAGACACACGGAAGCTGCAGCTCTTGACCTTCTGGCTCTTCCTGGGCATCTACCTGGCTGCCCTCCTGGGAAACGGCCTCATCATCACTGCCGTCGCCTGCGACCACAGCCTCCACACCCCCATGTACTTCTTCTTCCTCAGCCTCTCTCTTCTTGACCTGGGTTCCATCTCTACCACTGTCCCCAAAGCCATGGCCAATTCCCTCTGGAACACCAGGGCTATTTCCTACCAAGGGTGTGGTGCACAGGTCTTTTTCTTTTTCTTTTTTATGGCAGCTGAGTATTTTCTCCTCACTGTCATGGCGTATGACCGCTACGTTGCCATCTGCCACCCCCTGCACTACAGGACCCTCCTGGGCAGCAGAGCTTGTGTCTGCATGGCAGCAGCTGCCTGGGGCAGTGGGTTTCTCTATGCTCTGCTGCACACTGCCAACATATTTTCACTCCCCTTCTGCCAGGGCAATGCCCTGGACCAGTTCTTCTGTGAAGTCTCCCAAATCCTCAAGCTCTCCTGCTCACATTCAGACTACCTCAGGGAAGTTGGGCTTCTGGTAGTTAGTGTCTTACTAGGATGCGGGTTTTTTGCTTTCATTCTCTTTTCCTATGTGCAGATCTTGAGGGAGGTGCTGAGGATCCCCTCGGAGCAGGGGCGGCACAAAGCCTTTTCCACATGCCTCCCTCATCTGGCCGTGGTCTCCCTCTTTCTCAGCACTGGAATGTTTTCCCACCTGAAGCCCCCCTCCATCTCCTCCCCATCCCTGAACCTGTTGGTAGCAGTGCTGTACTCGGTGGTGCCTCCAGCAGTGAACCCCCTCATCTACAGCATGAGGAACCAGGACCTCAAGGATGCCCTACGGAAACTGGCTCAATAGACGTTGTTTCACCAACAATAACCTCTCTTCCCTTCTCTGCATATTTTCCCGAGTTTATCTTTGGCTGGGTGCTTATTTTTTCCCCTCATGATAATCTTACTTATAATTCACATTCTAGGTTTATACTACTTCTCCTCGGGCTGGATAATGTGTCTGTCCCTTGCACATGTCTGGGTAAGATGCAGCATGTCCAATAGCAGTTCTCCAATAAAAGGGCATCTCCTGGGTGCAGTGCCTGAAGCTGGGACTCTTCCTCCAAAGTTACTGCCAACAAAATGTTGCAAGAATTTGTCTTTTAAAGTGCCTGTTCTCTTTGTGTTCTTCCTGTGTTTGGGGTTAAGCACATGGTACCCGTGGGTTCTATTGTACCAAGAGTTCTGTTTTTGCAGGCTCTCTGCTTGGTGTCCAATGGCAGAAGGTGGTGCACGAGCTCCCAATTACGTCCTCAGGCTGCGTCCTGTATGACAGGACTGATGGCATGTACAGGTCTCTCTGGAAATGAGTTTGGAGTGGTCGGGAGAGGAAGGGGACTGGCCATGTGTCCTGAGCTGGGAGTGAATGGAGACTCAGAAGGTGAAACACCCTCAAAGATGAAGTGCCTCCAAAGTAAAGCACTGAAATGAGGTACCCACCAACAAGAACTCTGCAGTTCCATGGGAGTCAGTGGACACCCAGCAGGAAGAGGGAAAGGAGACTGGCTAGACCATAGAATCATAGAATGGTTTTGGTGGGAAGGGACATTAAAGATTATCTAGGTGCAAACCCCTGCCATGGTCAGGGACACCTCCTACTAGATCAGTTTTCTCAAAGCCCCATCCAGCCTGGTCCTGAACACTTCCAGGGATGGGGCATCCACAAGTGTCCTGTGCCTCACCACCCTCAGAATGAAAAATTTCTTCCTAACATCTCATCTAAATCTCCCCACTTCTAGTTTGAAGCCAATACCCCTTATCCTATCTGTACACGCCCTTGTAAAAAGTCCTTCTCCAGGTTTCTCATAGGCCCCCTTCAGATACTGGAAAGCTGCTATAATACGGGAAACGAGATACGGGAGTTGCCTGAGGACACTCATGCTCTCCTGCATAATGGGGCCGGTGGTGGCAGAGAAGAGGGCATGTGCTGTCGGGATTGAGCATCATCTACAATATGAATGTAGACCTAGGTCTCCCAGGGTCTCCTTGTCCATAATGTGCTCCAGGCCACAACCATCCTTCCGGCCTCTGCAGGACTCACTCCAGTCTGCCAGGGTCTGTCTTGTGCTGGGGAGCTCCATACTGGGCACAGCAGTGCTGATATGGTCCTGTGGTTGGTTAACTTTGACCAGCAGCCAGCCAACCACCCACCCAGCTGCTCACTCGCTCCCCCTCCTCAAAATGATACCAGGGGAAAGAAGGTGAGTCTCTCCTCAATGTGACATCTTCTACAAATCTTATGAATAAGCACTCTTGACTCCTGAAAACCACATTAACCAGTGCAGGTTGTGGTATAGACCCCTGCAGGACCCTACAAATTACATCCCTCCGTATTCTGTATGTATTTCCAAGCAGAACCTTGATCAACAAAGATGTTGAACAGCATCGGTCCCAGTACCTGAGGAACACCACTTTTAACTGGTCTCCACTTGGACACGGAGCTGTGGACCACAACTCTTTGAGTGTCACTTTGAGAAGTCGTGGTGGTCTGGCGAGGTTCCTGCGAACTGGAAAAGGGGAAACATAACCCCTGTTTTCAAAAGGGGATAAAAGGAAGACCCAGAGATGAGGTGTATGGGCAGAGATGGCAATGGCCAGTGTGTGGGACTGGTCTGGGACGATTTTCCTGGGGCAGGTTGTCAGGCACCCGGCTGTAGTAGCTCAACACTTGTGGGTCACAGTGCTAGTATTTTTGAGAGTCGGAAGGCCCACCACCCCCCAAGGGCAAAAACTACACACTTAATTGTCTCTCTGAAATACTTATACACTAATGCGTGCAGCATGGTGAACAAACAAGAAGAATTAGAGATCTGCGTGCTGTCACAAGGCCATGATCTCACTGCAATTACTGAGACGTGGTGGGATAGCTCACATGACTGGAATGCCATCATGGAGGGCTATGTTCTCTTCAGGAAAGATAGGCCAGTGAGGCGAGGTGGTGGGGTTGCTCTTTATGTGAGAGAGCAACTGGAAGGTATTGAGCTCTCCCTGGGGGTGCATGAAGAGTGAGTTGAGAGCTTGTGGGTAAGGATCAAGGGGCAGGGTAACAGGAGAGACACTGTTGTGGGTGTTTATTACAGGCCACCTGATCAGGATGGGGAAGATGATGAGGCCTTCTACAGACAGCTGAGAATCGCCTCCCGATCACAGGCCTTGGTTCTCATGGGGGACTTCAATCACCCTGGTATCTGCTGGCAAGGCCACACAGCTGGGCATGTACAGTCCAGGAGGTTCCTCCAGTGCATTAATGATAACTTTTTGACTCAGGTGGTGGAGGACCCCACAAGGAGAGGTGTGCTACTGGACCTAGTACTGAAGATCAAGAAGGACTGGTGGAGGCCATTAAGGTTGGCGGCAGATTGGGCTGCAGTGATCATGAGAAGACAGAGTTCAGGATTAAGTGCAGTATGCACAAAATGACAACTAGGGTTGAAATATTAGACTTCAGGAGGGCTAACTTTGATCTCTTCAAGAAACTGCTTGGAGAAATCCCATGGGTGAGGGCTCTAGAGGGTAGGAGGGCTCAAGAGAGCCAGCTGATATTTAAGTATCACTTCCTCCAAGCTCAGGATCGGTGCATCCCTAAGAACTACAAATCAGGCAAGGGAAGCAGGAGGCCTGCATGGCTGAGCAGGGAGCTTCTGAAAAAGCTCAGGTGGAAGAAGAGAGTTTATAGTAGGTAGAAGAAGGGGCTGACTGCTTGGGAAGAGTACAAGAATGCTGTCAGGGTATGCAGGGATGAAACAAGGAAAGCCAAGGCAGCCTTGGAATTGAACCTGGCGAGGGATGTCAAGGTCAACAGGAAGGGTTTCTTAAAGTACATAGGAGGCAAAAGGAAAACTAGGGAAAATGTGGGCCCACTGTTCAATCAGAGAGGTGCCGTGGTGACAGACGATGCAGAGAAGTTGGAGTTGCTGAATGCCTTCTTTGCTTCTGTCTTCACTGCTTGGGCCAGTCCTCGGGAGTCCCAGACTTTGCAGGCAACAGAGAAAGTCTGGAGGAAGCAAGACTTTCCCTTGGTTGAAGAAGAACAAGTTAGAGAACAATTCAGTAAACTGGATACTCACAAGTCCATGGGTCCTGATGGGATGCACCCGCGAGTGCTGAGGGAGCTGGTGGAAGTCATTACTGGGCCGCTCTCCATCATCTTTGAAAGGTCCTGGAGAACAGGTGAGGTGCCTGAGGACTGGAGGAGAGCCAATGTCACTCCAGTCTTCAAAAAGGGCAAGAAGGGTGACCCAGGAAATTACAGGCTGGTCAGCCTCACCTCCATCCCTGATGATGGAACAGCTTGTTCCGGGCATCATCTCCAAGTATCTGTAGGAAAAGAAGGTTATCAGAAGTAGTCAACATGGATTCACCAAGAGCAAGTCACATCTGACTAATCTGATAGCCTTCTACGATGGTGTGACTGGATGGGTGGATGAGGGGAGGGCAGTGGATGTTGTCTACCTTGACTTCGGCAAAGCTTTTGACACTGTCTCCCACATCATCCTCACAGGCAAGCTTAGGAAGTGTGGGTTAGATGAATGGACAGTGGGGTGGATTGAACAGTGGCTGGCAGGTAGAGCTCAGAGGGTTGGGGTTAGTGGTGTGCAGAGTCTGGTTGGAGGTTGGTAACAAGTGGTGTCCTTCAGGGGTCAGTACTGGGTCCAGTCTTGTTCAATATATTTATCAATGACCTGGATGAAGGGATAGAGTGTACCATCAGCAAGTTTGCTGATGACATAAAACTGGGAGGGGTGGCTGACACGCCGGAAGGCTGTGCTGCCATACAGTGTGACCTGGCCAGGCTGGAGAGTTGGGCAAAGAAACCTTATGAAATTCAACAAGGGCAAGTGTGGGGTACTGCATCTGGGGAGGAATAACCCCCTGCACCTGTACAGGTTGGGGGCTGACCTCCTAGAGAGCTCTGTGGAAAGGGACCTGGGAGTCCTGGGGAACAACAGGATCACCATGAGGCAGCAATGTGCCCTGGCGGCCAAGAAGGTCAATGGCATCCTGGGGGGCATCAGGAAGAGTGTGGCCAGCAGGTGGAGGGAGGTCATCCTCCCCCTCTGCTCTGCCCTGGTGAGGCCACATCAGGAGCGCTGGGTCAAGAAGGGCAGGGAACTGCTGGAGAGGGTCCAGCAAAGGGCTATGGAGATGTTGAGGGGACTGGAGCATCTTTCTCATGAGGAAAGACTGAGGGACTTGGGGCTTTTTAGTCTAGAGAAAAGAAGATTCAGGGCGGATCTCATTAATGCTTACAAACACTTAAAGGGAGGGTGCCAGGGGGATGGGAACAGTCTTTTTTTTCAGTGGTGCCCAGGGATAGGACAAGAGGGAACGAGCACAAGCTTGAACATAGGAAGTTCCATCTCAACATGAAGAGGGACTTCTTTCCTTTGCGGGTGGCAGAGCGCTGGCACAGGCTGCCCAGAGAAGTGGGGGAGTCTCCCACTCTGGAGCCTTTCCAAACCTGCCTGGACGTGTCCTGTGCGACTGCTGTAAGTGCCCCTGCTCTGTCACAGGGGTTGGAACTGGATAGATGATCTCCAGAGGTCCTTTCCAGCCCCGACCATTCTGTGATTCTGTGAAATGAATAAACTTCAGACTCAGTGTTCCTCTTTTAACAGATGCCACCCAAATGGGAGGCCTGAGTATGCTGCTTTGAGCAGGGGAACGTGCCCTGGCTGCATAAGAGGTGAGGAACTCTCTGCTCTCCCTTACCGGCAGACCTCCATTTAAAGAGAGTTCTGAAGAGGAATATTTGACCAGTGGGAAATGAAATTACAGTCACTTACCTCAGGTGGGACTGAAGTGAGAGCCCTGTGGTATGGGTCTTGTATCCCAAGGGTGAACATAGAGGTTGGGCTCCGTTTTTATATTGGTTCAGGATTGACTCGGCTGAAGGAACCTTTGATGAGAACAGGCAAGTCTGCCCCGAGAGGAGGTTGTCACAGGGGGAAGGGTTGCAATCCAGGGACTGTGTAAAGGAACAGGTGGTTTGCAAACTCTTTTGGACAAGGATTTCAGATGCTTGTGCAATGCCTCACACAACTGTGGCCTGGGCACTCATGGAAAATAGATACCTGATCATTTCCATCCCATCAGTGTCAGTGTGTGTGCCTTCTGAAACCATGCACGTGCCAACAAGCAATCGGATTTGGGTGAGTGACGTGTACATAGAGTGAATATGAATGACAAATTCATACCATTGAGATGGCAGGATGTCAAAAGTTTCAAGCAAAGTCCTTACTGTCACCAATGCTGAGTTTATTTTTTCTAAACTAAGAATAACCTAGAGTTTCCTTGTTTTAAATACATCCTCTCTGTCCCCCCTTCCACTCTTCCTTGCCCAGCAAGACTGCAACCTGCTGCCTCCTGTTCTGCGGGTCGTGAGCCATCCATTGCAGAACGGCCTCGAACACGGCCTCTTCTCTCCCGCGGAGCTCCTCCTTCTGCAGGACACGCTGGAGCTCGTTGACAGAGAGCTCCAGAAACTCTCTCGACACCCTGATCATCTCCTCCAAGTGATGGAGGATGAACGCATGGGCTGCTTCTCGCAGGTCAGGGCAGTAGTAATACTCGGTGAATTTCCAGATGCCGATGCAGTTCTCCAAGCACAGCTGGGACTTTAAGAACTCACAGCACAGTCTGACGACGCCCATGACGTTGAACTGGTCGGCCGCTATCAGCAAATATTCAACGTTGTCGGCTGTGACTGGTACTGTGCCGGTGTAGGCGTACTCGATAATGAGCCGCATCATTTCGGGTGACGTGCCGGGGATTTTATAGACGACCTTCCCGGCATTGCTCCAGCTGGTGGAAAACAAAGCCCTGGAAAAAGCAAAGCAGTGCTGGGGGAAAAGCAGCTTTGCTGCGTTAAACCCAGATCCCGTTATCCCGTGCCTCCTTCCCGGGGCACCAATTTGGGCACGCACAGTAGCCACGCTGGGAGGCCGTGGGGTTTATTAATTCATGTGTTACAAGCCGGTTGTATAACAAGGAGTCACTGCCTCCGGCTGTGCACAGAGAGCCACATGGCCAGTGCCCCCTTGCTTCAACAAGACCACCAGAGAATGGCGGTGTGTGGGGAAGGAGCACCTCCCGCCCCGTGGCAGACAAGCCCGGCTGGCCACGCTCCAGCCCTGCACCGCATCTGGGGGTTCGTCAGACACCGCTTCCAGCGCTGCTGTGAGATCTTGGGTTGGGGATGAATTCTGGTGTCCAGGGAGGCACCAGGACTATGGGGAAGTGCTGGAGGAGAGTTTTCGGGCTGAGGTAAGTGCTGGAGAGACACTAAGGCAGCGTGACACAGCCTGGGAAATGCTGTGTGTCCCCATCCCCTCTTGTTCCAAGCACTGACCTGAAGTATTGACTGCAGCTACAGAGGATGTTCTTGTGAGCACTGAACTCAATGCCACCCACGCTGATAACCACATCACAGAGTCTCTCCTCCAGGCAAAGCTCACTGCAGGTGGTGCAAAGCACAGCACTCATCTTCCTCTCCCTGGGTGAGGATGAGTGTCGCTGGGAGCCAAGCTATCGCCCACGTCACAGCCTGCGGCAGTGGAAGGTGCTTCTCCTGGAGGTGCTACAGCTTTTTGTCCGTGCCCTCCCTCCAACACCGCCTCCCAACCCCTGCCTGGCTGGTGGCTCTGGAACATGCTGCATAATGACATCACACGCCCTGTAATGACATCACGGATGCAGGGGTGACCCAGGACAGGCTGTGCACCCCTTCACAGCCACTGGGGTCATGGTCCTCCTGGCTCTCTTGCCTCGGGGATGCTCTCAGCCTTCGCTTCACCACAGCTCAGAGTGCATTTCCAAAGGGAGTTCTATGTTACCCCGTCCTTGTTCGCCATGGGGTACAGATGCTGTGTAATGCACATTACTGCTGTTATTGAGAGCACATTGGCTGCTCTTGCATTAATTGCAGACTGTTATGCTGCAGCCTTCAAATCAGGGTTAGCAAGAACTTGAGTTGCAGCTAAGCCAGTTTCTCATCTGCTCTGTCAGCCTTGTGTTCTGTTCAATGGCATTGTGCGCTGTACGCTTGGTTCCTTCTTCCGTTGTGGGTGGGGGGAAGTAGGACTACATGTGCTCTGCAGGCGTGCAGAGTCGGGTACGGTGTCTGCGTGAGTCAGCACAGGCAGGAGGCAGGAGCGACCACAAAACCACAGATAAAATGCGAAGAGCAAATTTATTGTCATTAACTCGCCAACCGGGGATTGCTGAAGCAGGACCTGGGCAGAGGCACACAAGCGGGGATGCGGGCACCACGCAGCTCGGGCCGTGCTCAAGTGTCACCAAACCTGCTGTTTTCGCCTGTTTTCAGGGATTCACGCAGGAGTAGTTTACCACTGTGGCTGGACCTTCCCCGTAGCAGGGCAGGAATCTCAAGCACGTTGCATAGGGGGCCTCTAAGTCTATCACAGGCTGATGTTATCTAAGCACAGATGTTCTCCTTGTCAAGCACACAGCAATTAACAACAATTAGAATGTTATATTTATTTTTCTACCCCCCAGCTGCAAGTCACTCGAACACATTCACAAACCTCCTCGCCGATCTTCTGCTATTTTCCCTCAAGAAACATCTTGTTTTATACGTATTTTATTTATAGGTATTGTTTTATTTCTATGTATTTTATTAGACCACAGGCCATACTCTCCAAAGTAGTTTGGGAAGTGTGAGAATTTGATCTTATTCTCCTTGCTATCAGACCAAAACAAGTTTTTAATGATGATGGAAACATGGATTCAGAGCACAATCCTGCAAATGCAATCAGACTCCTCCCTCCCGGCTACCTACGGCAGCAGCTTGCAGGAATGAAGTCCTCAGGCCACCAGTTAGGAATGGACGGCAGCGTTTATTGAGAAGGAATTCTGAAGGGTGGTTGGTCCACAAGTAAAAGGAGTAACTCTTATCTTGGTCCTTTTTCGGGATATGGAATTATATTATGCCACAAGCAGCAGTTAAGCTTCCACCAGTGAAACATTCTCAGAAAGACACTGGAATCAGTGCTTATTCCGTCTTCAGTTGTTCAAAAATGGAGAGTAAAATTTCACAATGCCAACTGAACAGCTCTCCTCGCAAGGTCACTAAACGGATCGGAAGAGATATTAAAACCCTTCCTTGGAAAAAGCTCTTCTCCTTTATTACTGAATGTAGTGGAAGAAGCCAAGGGAGTAGTTTTAGCAGACTCGGGGAAAAATATCTCCATGCAGAAGATGTATGTAGATTGCAACCTCCCTTCAGTGAATCATTCCTTCTCTCTGTGTTTAGGAAAGCACACACAACATTACGGTATTAAGAACTATAAAGTTCTTGAGAATATGCCTTTGGAGAGGAACACCCAGGTCTGGGAACAGAGAACTTCCTTTCATTGCAAGTCTCACCAGAATATTCAAGTTTCCCTCTCCTCAGAACATTTTGTGCCGAGTTCTGTGGAAAAGAAAGCCTGATCAAGTATTTTGAAGCTTCATGCTCCATAGGCCACTCTTTTTCACATGTGGAAAACCAGTCCTATGTTCTCTCGTGGCAGGCACAGCCTTTCCCATTTTGTGGTTTTTCAGGCACAAACCAGACATCAGGAAAGCTCTCGATTGGAGTATTATTCAGTAATACTGAAGTATACTGAAGTATTCCCTCCAGTCAGTCAAGCAGAAACAACATGTCCATGACACTTGTATAGAACCCTAAGATAATACTGCATAATAATAATAAAATAAAATCAAAACCAAACCAAAAACCAAACAACCCCCAAACCCCACAAGCCCCCCAAAACCAGAATCAACAGTCAGTGTATTAAATCCCATTTAAACAGAAGACTAAACAGAAACTGGCACAAAGTAAGGGGGAAAGGGGACAGAGAAGAGGAGGGGAAGGGTAAGGTCACTGCTGGGGTGCTACAGTTACTTCACGGTGGTTTCCTAAAACCCAGTAACTTGACTAAACTACAGATTCAGCCAGGAAAGATGACAGTTGCGCTTGATGGCGATGCAGCAATGGGCACGGCTCTCTGCATTTCTGCAGCCTCTCAGGACACAGACCAACTAGAGGTCCGTGCAGTTACTGCCGTGGTTACACTAAAACAAAACGCATCCGCTTTCTTGCTTTGGTGGTAGTAATCGCAGGACAGCAGCGCAGATTTGCAAGCGTGCAATGACAGCTAACGTAAAAGCAGCAAGACAACGAATAGTCAAATGATGAGTTTTTGTGCATCCTCTTGAAAAAATTCTGAACTGATTTTAATTTTGCTGCTTTCCTGTTCAACAATAATTGGCAAGCTTCCCCGTGATTTATTCCTGCCACACGAAGATCCAGGTTCTGCTTTGAAACGGGTACAGAAATGAGTGGATTTAAAACAAACAAAAAAAAGGCGAAGAGAAGAAACCCCCCACACTTCAGACCAAGCCCTGAGCTAGCTTTAAGAATTAAGCGGATTGTGTCTCCACCACGAGAAGCACCTGCAGCCGCAGTGCTTTTTCAGGGGGGGAGAGAGAGAGGAACGTACAGAGTGACGCAAGGCTTCCGCCCTCCCTGTGGCTGCCCACAGCCCACACCAGGTGCTGTCACAGCAAACAAGAAGGGAATGGGTTTGCTTTGTCTTTCATTTACTTTGATTAATTCTCACTAACACTAAGTCTTCTCTCCCACTCCAGCATTTCTCCGTTTTTCTTTTTTTTTTGAGACACCTGTCAGCTGATGGTAAGGTGCTGCTTAGAAATGTAATATGGACACAACAGGGAACACACGAGGCTACAAGACCGTTAACTTTATTGATGAACATGGGATTTGTGCTTACGCACATGGTAGCAAACAAGAGAAAATTAGCTGTTTTCAAGAAATAAAAATTCATCTGAACTAGGTCAAGCGCTTCTGCTATGTTACCTGAAGACGAGTAATATGTTACAACATTACGCCGAGGCTGATAAGGTAATGCTCTTCTGTCTTCCCAAACTGGGGACTACTCTTTAAATGATGGTATCAAAATAGCTTCATCCTTTCAAGAGGAAGATGTTTTAACACTGCCTGTCTTTGGCAACTCCTTTTTCACCTTTTTCACAGGAGGTTCCTTTCGCGGAGATTTTTCATGATCAGTGTCGACCTTCTCTTGGGAAGCCTTTGATGGTTTTATAATACTGTCTTTCTTAGGAGGAACGGCTGCTTCTACTTTCCGCTTTTCAATTTTTGCTTTGGGCTTATACTCCTCTTTTTTCTCCTTTTCAGACACCAGTTTGAAAGCAATTGAATGTTTTTGATGTTTATGTCCTTTGTTATCTCCCACTTGATTGTCTTTCAATTTTGTAGGCTCTCTGATGCCATGGCTCTCCCTTCCAGAAGGTTTTTCAGGGTAATTTCCAGCTCTATGATGACTTCGGTGGCTCTGCCCACCAGGGTAGTCCTCCCTATGTCCTCGAGCATATGGTGAATGTTCTCGTCTGCTCCCAGGTGGACCAAACCTCTCTGGAGAATATGTGTCTCTGCTTGCTGGAGGTCGAGGATGAGCACCACCAGCACAGTCCTTGTAATACTTTCCACACCGTCCTCTATAGTCCCTTTCCCTTTCTCTGTGTCTTTCCTTTTCAAATGGATCTCGAAAGTCAACCGATCTGCCGTAGTAAGCTTCCCTGTCATATGCTGGAACTTCCCTTTGCCCCTTCCCTTTGTCTCTTCTTGGACACGGTGGTGATCGCGAATAGGCACGAGAATGGGAACGACTAAATGATGGAGAGCGGGAGCGAGAGCGGCAAGAACCTGGTCTTGATGTGGAGTAGGTATATGAACGGCGGTAAGATAAAGCACTATAGGGAGTCTTGGACCTTTAAAAAAACACAACACAAAAGCAATAAATGAAAGTAATTTTGTTTCCTCACCAATTTGGTTTGTTCCTTTTTTCCCTCTCCCTATGCTTATGTCAAAACTCCTTTTGGCTGCTGACAGCACTACTGCCAATTGAAGAACTTGATGGCATGTAAAAGTTTCTGCTTCCAAGACAGAACAGCTGCTGCTTTGTTAGGGTAAAAGCATACGGGAAGGGGAAGTCTGTTTCCACTCACTTCTAGCACATCAACTACCACAGCCATTGATTGATATAAGGTGGTGTATACTGGCCTCTACTGGTGCGCGAACGCACACGTTTCACTACTCGGCAACTCCATGCAGTGCAAACCATTTTTGTTGCAGTAAGATGCAAAAAGAGCAAGTCTTAATGTCTACAGCACACTGTGAAACATCGGGAAAACACGATTCAGACAGTAAAGCTCAGTTTTAAAATGCCAGCTTTGTCATTTTAACTTCACAAATTTGGCAATTTGTACAGGATGCAAACTACATGTACTGCAGTCCTACACACAGGACTGTTTAACCAACACTTCTGGCCTGATGGCCTACCAAAATTTTGCCCATAATAGCTCTCACCAAGGATAGTGACAGCATTTCAAGAAAAGTCCTGTCTAAAAGCTTCTAAACTCAGCCTCTAGCACTATGACGCAATGCCATTCCTCTAGGAGAGATTCTGGCAGCATTACTAAGAGCCGCCTATTCCCACTCCTGCCCAAGTGACTTTTAGGCATAGAAGACATCAGCTACTTTGAGTCTTTTCTTCACAAGTTTGTCTTTCATTAGTTTTTGAAGAACCCTTTCAAAGTATTCCTCATATGTTCGTTGGCATCATTCCTCCTCTCAAAGTCCTTCACCAGTGTAAAGTTTCCTGACAAACAAGTCTGATCTTTCAATTCCAAAGAAAACAATGTCAACCAAATACTAGCCAAAGCCACCAGTTTTCAGCCCAGGTAAATATCTCTACGTGTATCCACATGTGATAAGGAAAAGAGGAAATAAAGACACCTTCTCTCCTTGTCCCCTTCAAAGCGCTTCAAGGTAACGCTTACGATCAGAACAGGGAGACGCAGAAAATCCTGCAATGACACCTATTCAGCTTCTGGCCTCGTCACCGCTGTCAGGAGGTGAAGGATGTCATTACAGCGAAGCTTTAGTAACGGAGTCACCTGCTCCTGAACAACTGCTGCCCAATTCTAACGATGGCTCTGCTGTAACCTCTGCCGTATGTGAGCTAGTACCCTACGTAGGAAACTCCTGTCAGGGTGATCCCTTGAATCATCCAACCCCTGTAATGACAGGGGCTGGAGCGGAACTCCTCCTGATTCTTCTAGACAACCTGCTTCTCCAGTACGGACATGTCAAACAGTCATCTGGGCTTTTTTTGCCTATGCTCATTTGAATCCTTTAGAATAGTTTTGCATGTTTACTGTCTCCAATGAAAATGTAGATTGGAAAGAGCACTACGTCATTTTTGCTTATGTCAGATGCACTTTAGTGTAACTGCAGTCCGGTCTGCTCTCAAAATGCAGAAGTGAAGAGCAACACAACTTCATTGAGCCAACTACTTACTCCTCTTTCAGACTCTGTTGTTCCCTGTAAAACTCCTCCCGAGATACAGGAGGTGCGTGTGTCGTGGGGATGGTACTGCTCTTGCTATCCAAGCTGATGACACGCTTGCAGGAGCTGGGGCATACCCTGGAGCGGGGGGACAGTGTACGCAGCAGGTGGAAGTTGAGCAGGCGGAAACTGAGGAAGAAAACTGTGGAAGAGTGGAAGTGCTTGGGGTGGTGGAAGGGCGGTGGAAAGGGGAAGTGCTTGGGGTGGTGGAGGATACAAGGGAGGTGGAGGCACAGGCACAAAGACTGGTGTTGATGTTGGTAGTGTTGGGCTTGAGCCCTTCTTTGGGAACATTCGCTGTGCGGGAATCCTCGATTTGAACTTCTAAAGAGACCCCAAGACATGTGTCACTGTTTGTAACGCTCTGCCCTGATTTTACAGAGGAAAGAGAACAAAGCGGGAGCATGGTGGCTTCTTGTTCTCAACGTAAGCATATTGCTCCCTGCTTCCTGGTCATTTGAGACTACGCTCATTTCTTGATCCTCTCACTTGCCTTCCACACCCTCACCCCCAACAGTTCCTGCAGTCTTCTCTCCTCTTCTCGCCTTGTGACTGTGGGTGGAGGCTGCCCGTGCTTAAAAGAGACTCCCATCTCCCATGCGCTGAGCGCCCACCGCTCCTCTGCCGCTCCTTGAGACACTTAATACTTCCGATGTTGTCGCCTCACCATGATGTATTTGGCCTGTTCCTGTCCCTGAATTGTTATTTTCTTGCTTACTGAACTTGAGATTTTTAGATAATCTGTGGAATGGATCCTGGTTTCTGGTTTTATTGCTCATAACATTTTATAAACACACTGTGCCCTTACAATCTATCTAGAACAAATATATACCAAAAGGAAGGACCAGCTTGACACTGCAATGATGGATAAAACAGTCTCTGCTCTCTCCAACTGAGAGAAAGCAGCTTGGCTGTTGGACATGAACGCATTGAAGAAATTCAGAATTGTCATAAAATGACAGCACTGACTTTTCCAAGGATTTGCTCAATTAGTATCAACTAAAATTTTTAGAAAAAAGAATGTTGGAGGCTGATTTCTATGGGGAAATCAATTTTTCCAGCTCTATTCAGCCAGTAATCTAAAGGGCGGCTTTCCATCTGATCCTTTAATTCTCTTTAGGTTTTACATGGAATTATGGTTTCCTCAAAAAGCATTCATTTTTCAGAGTCCTCTTTTCAATCCTGTACTGGGCTTTTATTTTAAATCATCTTACTGCAAGCGCAGATCCCCTCTGCTAAGGCCAATTCAAATTAAGGCATTTAAAATTTAATTACCACTTGTATTCTCCACAACTATCTGTGCAGACTTTTTTCATTATAAATCAGCTGTTGTGTAAGTTATGTGGTACGGCCTCGTTTAGCAGGTTACAAGTAGGAACATATTGAATTTCGGTAGGACACTTACAGTTCGCAGCCCGGTCTGCCACCTGCTGAGCGAGGTGCACTGCCTCCCGTTGGGCGACCTGTTGGAGTGGGGAGAGGACAAAGAGCAAAATCCCATTGAGTTTGTCTGAAGGTCATTTTTTTAAAAGAAATTCTGAAGTTATCGTTCCTTACCATTTGTGGGTATCGGTTGTCCCTGGGGGCCCGGAAGAGTTGGGAATGCTGGTTGTCGCAGCACAGGAACCTGACAGGTCTTGTGAGTAAATGCAAACAGTTGGAAAATAAGCTCTACTAAAATACAAGAATCCTTGCCTATGTTGACATCAAACTTACCTTCTCTTCCAACAAACTGCTGATTGACAGAGAGGAAGATTGAGGAGGTTCAGCAGCTGTCAGCAGAGCAGCAAGAGGTATAATGCTATCGGCGCCACTACAAAAAACCCACACTTTTATTAATCAAACAGCGTTTTGGAATGCTGCTTGAAATATAAAGTCTAAGGTGAGAAAAGGCTGACTACTGGAAATGGAGAAAAAAAATATAAATAAAAGAAACAACTTCAGATTTACAAATGCAAAGTTGGCCGATTCCAAATGAAGCCCTGTCGAGAAGTCCCTATGAACTACTGGCATTGAAAGAGAAATCTCACGGGAAAAATAGTTTATTAAGCTGGCTGCACATGAAAGGATCAGAGTACGTGTAACCCACATGCTCAGTCTCAGTGTGGGAAGATGGAAGAGCTGAAATTCTATTGGGAAATGTCGATGTGATCATTCAGAGGCTGCCCGAGAGATTCTTTTGAGCTGTGATCCTGTGCATTCAACGGTACGGCCGAGCCCGACAGTCTGCTGGGCAGAGCGGCTGTTTGCATTCAGCGCATGAAGTCGAAAGGGTATAAGCCCTAAACAATAGCACAGATTTCTCATGTATTTTCATATGACTTCACTGGATTGCAAACTTAAGACTGTCATGTTTGTAAATACTTCAGATTTACAGTGTTTCAACGTTTATTATCCAATCTGTATGCAGCACTGACTACACTGTGTATTGCTGAGGATGACTCTGACTTATCATAGTATCGATGATATCAAGACTGTAGAAAAAAGTAATGTGAAAACACCTGGCCAATTTTACCTATAATTGTACTTTTACACTTTTCATGAAAATATTATTTCCCCAGTCCTAAAGAGAAATTGATGCACTCAAGAAGATTTGACATAACTAAATGGTTCCTTTAGGAACTGTGAGCCACATGCAATCAAAGGGCTTCTGGGGAAAAAACGTTCCTCTCTCAGGATACGCCTTTACCGAACGATTGATAAGGCAACCAGACAAGAAACACTTCTGAGAAAATTCTTGCATGAGGCACACTTCCAGCTTTTCAATGTGTCCTCATTCAAAGTAAAGACAAAACCCAAAAATTCCACACTTATGTGGAACTGTCACTAATGATGTATAAATCGCCAGCGGAGAAGCTCAATAAGAAGAATCTAACTGCAGCATTTCGGTGTCTTTCATATTTATGTTGATCTACAGATTTCCTACCGAAAAGGTCCAGGAGGTAAAACAGGCATGAGCGGTGGTGGAGGTGGTGGTGGTGGCGGCGGTGGCAGCTGCTGCTGCTGAATTTGCTGACGGAGCCTTTTTGCATAGCCAGTTCCATTGTTGAAGTTGTTCACAGCCTAGAGGCAGAAAAACGTTTACAAAAAGGTAGTATGAAACTTCAGTAGATACACGAAGAAAAGGCTCCACAGATTAATGTTACTTGTGTGCTCCTGCAAACGTTATCAATCCTAAAATGAATCAACACACAGATGTATGAACACATCGCATTAAACACTGATATTGATGATGAGTGACTCAGAGTATCTGTATCTAAAGCACTTCAGTGTTAACACCAAATTGGAAAACAAAAGTGTGCACTGAATTGGCCACATTGTCTCTAAAGAGTTGTAAGCTTCTGTAACAGCAGATGATGTATTTAGAAAGTAAACGTGGCCTTATTATGCAATTTAGCCTTGCTTAAGGAGACGTAAATTATTATTTTCTTCCCTTTCACCTTTTACTAACAGACTTTTCTTACAAACAGTTTACGTAGAAGTCATCACGTTACCTTGCGCAGGAACTGGTTGGCAATGAGAGCATCAGGAGAAACATCTGTCTGATGACACGTTGGGCATGTGTGTTCCTCAGACTCCAGTAATGCCGTTCTAATACCTGTGTGTCAATAGAGTCATCACAGAAGGTTTAGCCAAAGGAAGGCATTGTTGGGGGTTCTAATAAAAAGACATATATGACTGATGGGGGAATATGGCTTTTATTGAGAGCGTGAAGCTGTAAATGTTCAATAGTGTAAAACATTTCTAGTATGCAGCATTTATTTCTGGTATACAGTTTTGATATTTCACCAGTGTAACACTTGATGGTTCGACCAGTCTCTTTTCCACTATCCGCTTCAGTGAGAAGTCACCAACCTCACAGTTAATAAAACACACCTCAACAAAACATTAGTAGGTTTGAGTTCTGAAGGATTCCACCAACTCTCCCCTGGAGAAGAATGCAGATTAAATGCCCAATGACCTGTTTGTTGCAGAGCACACAATTATGTGTGAGAGAAAGGGCTGTGAAAAAACTAAATGCATTTGATATCCAATACTGTAATGCACTGCGCAGTTATGCACTCTTCTCATACGCCTCCTTCTGCATGGAAAGAGGATTTAACCGGATACACGAAAGGAAAAAAAGCTTTCTGCCTTTTTTTTTCCTTTATACAAAAAGAGCCCTTTCCTATTCAGGGGATACATAAGTATGAAATAGAACGGGCAACAAAGTAATTTTGTCGTCTCCTATTTCTGCTCTCAGAAAATCAGAGGTGATGTTTTGAATTAACAAACACAGGAAGAACACGTACATTTGTCACAATAACTGTTTCCACAGCAGGGAATAACAGCGGCATCAGTCATTATCTCTTTACAAATGACACACAAAAACTCAGCTGGAATAGGGTCTTCTGAGGACGAGGGGGAGGACGGCTCCTCTGGTAAAAAGGAAGGCTTTTCCTTCTTTCCTCCAGCATAAGCTTCCCTGGAGGGTGGGGTGGGGAAGGAAGAAGAAAAAAGTTACAGATGGGTAAAGGAAAACTGTTCGAAGCTTTGGATATCACCAGAGGAAGATAATAGATGGAATTCTCATTTCACATTTGCCTTCTGAAATGTAGGCGTTTCGTTTAAACCACTTTGCAATAGCCACAACACCAGAAGAGGGAGGGGGGAACAATCTTCCTTCTGCAGAACTTTCCCATTCATTGGATCAACTAAGAAATTAGCTCAGACTAGAAACATCATTTCTTGACAGCCAGAAATCAGGTGCAATGAATCCCACCTCTCCTGGGCCAGAGGGTACATGCAAATTGTAGAGTCAGGATAAAGTTTGTCTCAGAGTAAGTGCATTTTATGGATGGAAGAGGTCTATGTTACAGCTTCTACAAAAGGAGATGCATGACAGAAGAACAGAAGTGTCACCAAGTGCATTTTGAAACAGCCACTCCTGCCAGCGCACAGTAGTATTGTCTTAGTTTATAGCAACAGGAAAACCTCAGTGGGTTTCCCACATGGGATTTGATAAAAGTCAGAGCAGGGGAGGAAATCTCAGTCCAAGAGCTATTTGTTAAATTTTACAAGAAGCCTTTGGAACATAAAACAGAAGCAAAATGGGCTTTCCAAGAGAACAACTCCACGTTAAACACGACAGAAATGTTTTGCAGAACTACAGATTCTTAGCGCACTGCAAGTTTAACCAAGTTCCAGAGGCACGAACAGTAGGACCACCCCATTTTAATATTAGCAAGTATCACAGTTGTTAAGGTGACGATGCAATGCCAGTGCTTCCTCCCCCGTAATGACCGACGCTGGCCAACTCGGTTGCATCGTCCCTCAGGCATTTATGCATGGTTTGTCTCCTTCACTTTTTGGTCCATCCAATTAACTCCATACTTACGCATTAATAATCGGTAGTGCACATTTTCCAGTGTTTTTCAGCATAGCACCCTTTCTATTGGGATCTTTCACATCCATCACGAAACTCCTTGGTATTTCTGTGCTCTTTTTAATTCTGGGAAAAGGCTTAAAATTTTTGTCCTGTTAAAAAAAGAAATGCAGACATATCTCATCTTAAGACCCATACTTAGAATGACATTTCAATGATTATTTTAAGCAGCAAAAGCCCTTAATCCTCTCCTTTTACCTAGCGCAAGGGTTTCTCGACTAAAATACTTATTTTCCTAAATTAATAGAGCCAATAAGTTTCAAAGACTTGAGCAGCGTATTGAACTCAATCGATGTTCTTTTGCTTAACTTCAGGTTCCATAAGGGTTACATATCCCTGAGCTCACCACCCACTCAGAGAGGAGACACAATCGCATATGGCTCCAAAGCGCAGTCCAGAGTGAGAGCTGAACTCAGTGCTCGGAATCGGCCACTGCAGAAACTTACTTTCACCACCTATATACATGAAGGCTGCATATGCCTTCAGCGACTGATGTTACCTGGCATGAATACTCAGCCAGAGACTTGTGTCATTAAAACACGCAAATACTCAATAGGTGGGGTCAACAGAAACATCAATAGTTTTGAAATATATGTAAATACACATGAAAGTTCCCAGAGAAAGATCTATGGACATATTTAATGTCTATGACGTAGAAAAAAGAAAATGTCACATTTTTAATTCTAGGTTTCCCTTGAATTTTGAAGGCTTTTGCAACATTGCCATATAGCATCTGTCTGTCACCCCAAGAGAAACACTTCCGAATAAGAGCGTTCCCGTGTTTGTTACGTAACTGCCAAGGTAAAAATAATAAAAGCTAAGTAACACCAGAAGTCCCCCACAATCTTACCCCATTTGTTGGGCAGTGCTTTATATAGTGGCCAGGTTTTCCACAACGAAAGCAAATGTATGATGGTGGAGGTGGAGCCAAGGGTTTCTTCATGGAACTAACAATTTTTTGGGAAAAGAAGAAAAAGGTATGCATTTGTCTCTCTTGGTACTGAAAAAACCCAAACCCCAAATCACAGTTCTCCTTGGTCACAAAGCACTCTGAGACTGACAGATAGAGAACACGGCAGTGCAAGAGGAAGTCCTCAGATATTTTATCTCGGCTCTGTAAGTACCAAAAAAATGAAGTCTGTGCTACAGTTTTGTGTTCTTGAAGAATCAGAGGTAACTTCAGCCAATCTGTGGGTCCCTGGTATTACAAATGGGTACCAGATAGAGCAGTTTAGTTTCTAAGAAGGAACAGTCATAATTTTGATGCTTCAAAGTGCAAGTTTACTTCCGTGAAACAAATCAGTAGTCTGACAAAGAAATAACAAAAATCTCAGCAGCACAGTCTGTAGAACAGTGTTTCTCTGTGGAAGCCCACACACTGTCTTCAGATATCCACCACGCTTAGCCATGAAGGTGTCAAAATACTAAACGTGTTCCATATGCTAAATGGACTAAAAATAGTAGTAGCAATGACACCTGAAAGCATTTTGTGTGATTTAGAAGTCTGGTGACCAAAATAAAAGATACATTAAAATCTGCCCCATGACAACAAAAGGTCAGAGCAGCTTTAACAAGAGAGGTACAATCTCAATGCCTCTGTAAACTAATACCCATAAAAAAAAGCTAACACACTGAAACCTGAACAAAGAATACAACGCTTTATGGACACTTACATAACTGATGGTTTGCTGCTAGCTTTAACTCCTCCAGCAGGGATTCTTCCGACAATTACCCATGAGTTCTTAGGAGTCGGGGCATTGTCATCTGCGTATTCTGAAAACAACATAAATACAGAAAAGAATATAAACAGTTTTTAAGAATATATGTTACTATGTACTTACACAACACTTCAGAAAATTCTTTCACAGATTTAAAGGCAAAAATTTCTGTGTAACATTGTGCTGTTATCGCCTCAACACTCTAACAGTACATTTCAAGAAGTCTTCAGGTTTCATCATCAAACCCAAGCAGCAAAATCTTCAATTTTTAAAATAGTTTGAATGCCACAGCAAAATGCTCTCAAAGGTCACTACAGGAGAGTCTGACAATGCATGAGGTTCTTTCCTGATCTAGCCTAAGCTGCTTTGGCTTCTGTGAGGCTACAAATGGAATTGGATTATTACTGGTTCATTAAATGAACTAATACAGATTGTTTTCAGTCGTGCCACTTGGTCAAGAATGAAGTAGAAACATATTAAGGGAGGTAAATATTTATTAGCTTGTCTTCCTTGGACCTTAATTATGTTGGATAAAGCCCAACATTCAAAACAACATGGAACTCTTTTGGTACTATCTTTTACAAGACACTTCAAGGGGGTACTTATTTCTTCTAAATTTAGTTCTATAAAAGTTTGGTGTATGGCTGCATCTAATCCTCTAGACAGCCAAGACAGCCAGCAGAGAGCGCAGCGCCATCTCACCTGTCTTTGGCACTGTCTTATGATCCAATAAACAGCCCCCAAAGAGTGCCCGTCTCTCTCCATGTCCAACAGTGAGCCTACATGTGAAATCTAAACTACATTCCTAACCTTAGGGTGGTTAAATTTAGACTACATAGATCTTGATCATGAAGAAAAAGTCTATGAAAGACCTATGTTGTGTATCTCAGGAACGTACGCTCAGGGTTAACAGCCCATTTCCACCTTTTCCATTTACAGTCGACTGATGCAGGGAGTCACCACGCGTGTGACAGTATAAATATATATGGGGAAAAAGGAATGAAGGATTTTTATTCTCTTTGTAATATGCTATCTTTTATCGTCACTAAATTAAAAAAGCGGGGAGGATGGGAAACTATGTCATCGTTTCTCCCTGTAACAGTAATTTGAAAACTGGTAAACATTGTCCGAGAAGACGGAAAGTACTTGCCTTTCTGCAAGCGTCGCTTGGTAGCTTCCAAGGGTAATAGCTCATTTTCCCAACGCGAAGACGCAGTTTTTGTTGATCGGTGTTTGTGAGGGTACTGAATCCTGTAATACTCGCCTAAATATATCCCAAGAGGGAAAAAAAACACCGGAGTTTACTATATTGGCAGTGCTGCTGTTTAGGAAAGAGTGACTAATTCTGTATTTACCAGATATATAGCACACTTCCTTTATTGCTCTTTCCTCTTCAATATCTGCAGCAGTCTTAGGCACCCATTCAGAAACATCTGTAGGAAACAGTTTTAAAAGATTTTTAGGTATCCATACAAAGACCTTCAACTATTCTTAATAATCAAATCCCATAATGAATTTCATTTCGGTCATGGCTGTTTCTTTTCTGACTGTAGCCTCTGCTTCGGGACAGAAAAAGGGTTCCTTAATATTAGGCATTGCCAAGTGCAATGGAATTGCACTCACAACACATATTAAGCTAACGTTTGGTGATTTAAAATGATTCAAAAGCATCTTCAGTACTCCTTTGCAAAATAATCCTTCATTTACACCCAAAAGGGAATCTCCTGACTAAACACGTCACTGGGGAGTGCGTGTCACCAAACCTCTGCCTAAAGTCACCATCACGTGACGTCTGCCGGCAGAGCTGGTGAAGTGAGCACTCCTTATCTGTCCCAGTTCAGGTATGTGATTTATACCACTGCTGACATCTACAGCCAGGCATTTCACAGGAGTTAGAAAACGTTGCCTCACTCCCATCTGGGGACTACCAGTTCCAAAATTTGAAGATTAGCTGGAAACTATTTCCAAAAATTGTCAACAACTCTTCTCTAAAAAAAAAATTATAATACATCAGTTGTGAAGTACATTGCAAGGGTCCAAAACCCCGACTCTACTTCATTGAAAAAGAAAGACAAAAACTTTTTACAGTTCTCTTTCTCTTCATCGTCCTCTTCGTCATCTTCGTCATTGAGGTTTATAATCACTGGAGGGTGAACGGGTAGTAAAATATTCTTATGAGTTCTGAGCGATTGTTGACTATGGGCTGGAGGCAGAATCCCTTCTCCTACACCCTGTGGCAATGGGGCATCTGCAGATAAGAACATTATATGTATTTTATTCGGAGGGAACTAGAACATCAAGTCCAGGTTCAGACCAGCAGGTACAGTTTTTAAATCATTATCATATTGAAGGAATCATTAAATAGAGAGATTGTGCATTGTAGAAAAAATCTGCAGAGGTTGACATCTTCCAACCACCAGAGAGTAGGAGAGACACTCTCTTCCAAGAGCATCTTCCAACTACAGAGAGTAGGAAGAATCATGGGCACTTGCTTCTCTGAATGGGCAGATGAGGCAGCGCTGAAGAAAGCCTTTTGAAAAGAGGAACACAGTTATCATTCTACGCTATTTAAAAAAGGATGAGGGGGTATGGTATTGCCTTGCACACTGTATTTCAATAGCCTGCGTCCAATGTTCACGCCTGAACAATTTATTCCAAATGATGAATGGAAAGACACCTGCACGCACTGCATTGTAGTCTGACGTTATCTATCTGAGGGGGGTCTCATCCATCTCACATGTTGTGCTCTATCAACAGATATTGCTACCGGTGGCCCTACCAACCTTCTCCCCCACCACACACACTACTCATTTCTCTTACATCATTACCTGCCTACTCACCGCTTTCGCTACTGGAGAGATTTAATCTAGCAAATACCCAAGTAAAGCAACACTTTTACTCTGTGGACCTTGGCAACCTAAATTGCCATTTGTGAGTTCATCTTTCATGTCACTCATAGTTAGGAAGACCTGTAATGTGACAGCTGAAAAAATTCATGTGGCAGACCCTATTCAAACGCCAATACAATTCCTTTCTTTGCCTTCAACTTGCTGGGGCAGCAGATCATACCCGAGTGACTCCCTGGTGACAAGTGATAGGACAAGAGGAAATGGGTTCAAGTTATGTCAGGGCAGGTTTAGATTGGATATTAGGAAGCATTTTTTCACTGAAAGGGTTATTAAACATTGGAATAAGCTGCCCAGAGAGGTGGTGGATTCACCATCCCTGGAGGTGTTTAAGAAAAGGGTAGATGAGGTGCTTAGGGACATGGTTTAGGAGTGGTGGTGTTTTTATCAGGGTAGGTTAATGGTTGGACTTGATGATCTTAAAGGTCCCTTCCAACCTCACAGATTCTATGATTTGCAACAGTACGTTTCTTGACCTTAATACATACTATGTAAGCACGGGAACTAAGCACTGGGAGGACATTTTCCTGTATCTACTTACTCTCATGAACAAATGGTTGAGAATATATTTTTACTCACTGTTACCAGGCGGCAAAAAAGGCCCATTCATGTAACGAGGTTTGCCGTGATGGAAGGCACAACTGACGCTCAAACAGCCTGAGGGTTGTCTTTCCCAGCAACAGGAGGTGTTGCTGTACTTTTGCTGCAGGAGAAAACAGTTTTCAGGTACTGTAAATACAACAATAAAAATGGACTAAATGGATTAATACGGGGTGTGCTGCTGTGAACACAGCGACAGAATCTGCACCCGGAACCCACATGAGGACAATGACTTTGTGGGTAAGTCACGCTACATTCCCATGCTCTAGTGGTTGCCTCAAAAGTGAATCTCCTCTTTTAAAACTCTTCAGTTTTAATTAATAATACAGTAGTCCAGGTATAACAGCATTATGGTGACAAATATAAACTCGGGTTTACATCCTGGGTATGAACAACATCCCAGCTGACAGCTGGAAATGCCAGGTTGCTGGTTATTTCTTAACCAGTTTCTGAATGATTTTTTAGAGGAAAACAAAGTCACACTTGAAAATATCAGAGCATTTGAAGGTCAGTTTCACTCAGTTCCAGACACCAGTGGCTGGGTCTAGGAGCAGCATCTCAAACCCACGCCACTGTTGGACTGTAGTCAGTACGACTGGGCCATCCCCTGAGACACACTGGGGGCTGGAGCCAAAGCCCATCGCCCCGGCATTAACGCCTAAATCCCCCGGGGATGAAACGGATGCAATGACAAAGAGCCCTACAGCCACCCCCAGATTTTCACCAGGTGGAATACAAATATTTCTTGGAAGAACAAACCCCTTTTGAAGGACTTTGCTTTAAAGAACTGGTTTTGCAAAATTCAGGGAGTCGCTATAAGCAGAAGTTGCAAACACGGCCTATTTATTCAGAATATAACGTCGGTTCAACAGGACAGTGATGAGTGATCTCTATGTGCGGTTTTTAACTTGTGTATTCTCTGAGTATCCGAGCCCAGTTCCCAGGAGAAATTGTCCATAGTTTAGATGATCAGTAGCTCTTCTCAGCACTTCTGAAGATCAGACAGCTCATCTACAGATGCTGCCATAACCCAGCCAGCGTGACATAGCAACTTCAAACTTTACATAACAAACCTCCCTTTCAACATGGACATCTCAAGAAAATCAACAATACAAACCACTCTAAAATCTACTGCATTTACCTGTGCAGAGTCGGAATAAAAATAGTCGTCATTCCCAGCAGTGGCCATTTTCACCTTTTGTGCTTCTCCTCCACTGCCAGAACATACATGAAAACATTAAAGCTATCAATAGTCAGGCAAATCGTATTCTTACCCTGAAAGCAGTCATTTTCTTTCAAAAACTAGATCATCAGAACCTTACCTCTGATTCTTTCTTGAAACACAACTACAACTGACAGTGAAATACACACACAAACGAAGAGGTGGTACCTGCTCCAGGCTTGCTGCACCAACAAAGGCAGTTGCCAGCCAGTACAGAATGTTATGCTTCCGAGGTTCCACGGTTGCCAGCCACTCCTCCAGCTCATGAAATGATAAAGATGGTGCTTTGGGTCCTGTCTGGCATAAATGTCTTCCTTTATGTCCATTGCTTCAGAGTAAAGCGTGGAAAATCGGACCGTTTCAAAGAGTCTCCCATTCCACTGTATCCTCAACGTAAATGGAACAAACCCATTTGGTGGGGCTTAAATAGTACCCAGCTTCTTGCTGTAGGAAGTGTGGTCTTAGAAACAAATCTAAGACAAACCTTATTCTTTGGCTGGTTTTTAGCCAAAATCCTTGTGATCAGTGTGTTTCTTACTGTACCTTTTTCTTGGGATGGAGAAACTTGCTGCTTCCTGTTAGTCCCCTGTTAGCCGTTACCTGCTCACACTGCTGGGCTTCATTGCTTTTTATTGCTGCCGTGGTGTCCACTGCCACAGCTCAAGCAGAAAGAACAGCGTACGCCTGTGTCCCCAGTTAACACCTCTGTTCCCATTCAGGTCCCAGGCTGCCCTGAACAAAAACTATCTAGCACTGTTAGACCAAAACTGGGGAACTTAGGAGTAAAGCATAACAGGAAGCACCGAAAGGAAAAGGAGCCGTGACCTCAAAAGAGAAGGATGCCGCCACTTGACGAGTACGAAGGATACAGATGAAGCCAAAAAAGAAGGGAGGTAGATACAAGGCAGAATTCAAGCCAGAGGCCTAGAAGTGCATGTGACTGCTGGTTTCTTGGGAAAAAAAAAAAAAAAAACAACAAAACCACCACCACTGGGCTGGACGGACTAATCACCGGAGCACACCTGTACTGTACGCCATGGGTCTGCCAGCGGGAAGGGTGACAGGCGCGTACATGACAAGCAGGTGCCAGTGACTCCATGGGCACAAACGGTCCGAGGCTCAGCAGTAGTGACACCCAAGTTGGGGAAGAAGTACGAAGGCATCGAAACAACTTCTCGTCTCTCGAGGAGCCCATCAACTTGTCTGTAACTCAAGTATCAGCAGATGGCCTGAAGACTAACTGCCAAGGAGAATACTGCACACCTGACCACGGGGACTTTGGCACTGGAATAAAGAGATTTCTGCAGGGATGGATCCACCTGAGCACAGAAGGGGACCAAGGTGGGGAGTGCAGGCGAGAGCTGTGAACAGAGACACGATATGAGAAGGCTCCCACAGCTCCATAAGCCCAACATCTGACTGGGGCACACGGGGCAAGGAAAGCTCCAGAAAGCAGATGAGGACCATGAATAATGAACTGTCAGTGGGCAGCATCAGCAGAGTAAGAAAGTGCTAATGCTGCCAAGAGCGATCCAAACAGGGGCTCTTTGTAGCTGTATAGCTGTGCCCAAATGAGGCAGAAAACGAGAAGAATGAATTCTCTACTGGGTTTTCTCTTTCTAGTCCTCTGCCCTTCTCCCCATCAACTTAAACTGAATGACCCGGTGTCCCTGTGCTCTGGTATTTCCTTAGCATTGCCCTGAGGAAGATGTGTGGTTTTAAGGATCATTTAGGAGCTGGTGTCCTTATGTGGACAGTGGAGTGAGGGATAGTTAAAGCAGAGGTTGTTCTCAGCTGGTGCTCTATGCATCTTGTTCAAACAGCCGGCTGGAGGCCTTATTTTGAAGGAAGGTTTCTTGTTCTGCACTTATTGCTTCTCGGGATGCTGCACAGGAGTGGTGTTGGGGTCTGGAGACGTGGAGGGGACCTGCTGTCAGTCCTAGTAAATGTGAACTTATCTGGACTGGAATGAAACCAGACTGACCGCGTATGGGTTTCTTCCCAGCTCCAATTCCAACCTACATGCTCGGCGCTAATGATCCTGTGCTATTTTGAAATTGTCAGTGGCTGCAGATTAGCAGAGAACATTGCTCAGGCAACAGGGCAGGTGGTCTGTGATAAGAGATGTGTCCCTGCATGATGGTGCTTTCATGAATGTTTTCATGTCTTGTGACTTCAAAGCCCTTCCTTTTTGTGAAATTTTTAAGACGGTACTTCTTATTCTGGGGTTCTGCCTGGAGTTGGGCTTCAAGTTGTACGGCTGATAGAATGGGCTCCATAAAACAGGAGAGAGAACCCTGCTTTCACGTTCTTGTTTTCTAATGGTCTCTGAACTTTGGTACGCAAAGGGAAGAGTGGTTGAAAGAGTCTGATTTTTGAGAGTAATGTATTCCTGTCGCATGCCTGTCTCTGTATGGTGAAGGTGTCCTACCTGAAGTATGATTTGGCTCAGCTGTGAGGCTGTAATGGTGTAGCAACAGGAAGAAGTGTCATCTTTAAAGGTAATGAAGCTGTAGCAAAACTAGGGGGAAAAGCTAGTTTCTTCCTTGAATGCTGCCTGACAAACACAGTAGCAAGGAAAGGCACTTGCAATTGGCTTTTTTATGCAGTCTTCATAGGGAGCTTTTCGTATTGATTGATTTCTGGGAATCAAGGCGGCATTGAGGAAAAAAACCTGGGGCTTGTCTAAACGGCTTCTTCACCATAGACAGTGTTCAAGCCCTTGTGCTCAAACAGGTCTTTATTGCAGTTTATGAAGGCAGAAGATGAGCTGTGTGTAAGGAAAGTTTCAGCAGAAGAAAGGCTAGATTTGCTAAATTGGTATGTGATGCAAATATGAGAAGACTTGGCAGTGTTTACATCTTAAGTGCGTGCCGGTGTGTTAATGCAGTTATCGAGGTCTTTTCGGGGGTACTTTTGGACTGCAGGTCACGTGTCTGGGTGGTACCGAGCCCGAGAATGAGCCAGAACCTGCCGATGGTTTTAGCTCACAGGATGTGACAGAGTGGAAAACCTCTTTGTGGTGGGCTTCAAACATCAAAGGTGAGGACATGTTGCTGACGCCTGCCCCGTCCTGGAGATGTGGGGAGTTTTGCTAAGAGTCCGGTAAAGATTCTGCTTTAGAATCATAGAATCGTAGACTCATAGAATGGTTTGGGTTGGAAGGGACCTTAAAGTTCATCCAGTTCCACCCCCCTGCCCTGGGCAGGGACACCTCCCACTAGACCAGGTTGCTCCAAGCCCTGTCCAACCTGGCCTTGAACACCTCCAGGGATGAGGCAGCCAGAGCTTCTCTGGGCAACCTGGGACAGTGCCTCACCACCCTTACAGTCAAGAATTTCTTGCTAGTATCTAATCTAAAAACCTCCTTTCAGTTTAAAACTATTACGCCTTGTCCTATTGCTACCCTCCCTGATAAAGAGTCCTTCGCCAGCTTTCCTGTAGCCCCTTTAGGTACTTTAAGGGGCTTTAAGGTCTCCTCGGAGCCTTTTCCTGTCCAGGCTGAAAAACTGCAACTCTTTCAGCCTGTCCTCATAGGAGAGGTACTCCATCTTTGTCGCCCTCCTCTGGACTCACTCCAACAGGTCCATGTCTTTCCTATGTTGGGGGCCCCAGAGCTTGACGCAGGCCTCTGATCATCTTTATGGCCTCCTCTGGACCCACTCCGACAGGTCCATGTCCTTCATATGTTGGAGTCTCCAGAGCTGGACGCAGTACTCCAAGTGGGGTCTCATGAGAGCAGAGTAGAAGGGCAGAATCACTGCAGCCCAGGATGCAGTTGACTGTCTGGGCTGTGAGTGCACATTGCCGGCTCATGTTGAGCTTCTCATTCACCAACACCCCCAAGCCAGGGCTGCTCTTGATCGATTCTCTGCCCAGCCTGGATTTGTGCTTGGGATTTCCCTGACCCAGATGTAGGACCTTGCACTTGGTCTTGTTGAACTTCACGAGGTTTGCACAGGCCCACCTCTCCAGCCTGTCCAGGTCCCTCTGGATGGCATCCATTCCCTCAGGCATGTTGACTGTGCCACACAGCTTGGTGTCATCAGCAAAGTAGCTGAGGGTGCACTCCATCCCAACATCCATGTCACCAGTAGAGGTGCTGAACAGCACCGGTGCCAGCACTGACCCCTGAGTAACACCACTTGTCACTGGCTTCCACTGGAACATTGAGCTGTCGACGATAACTTTTTGAGTGTGGCCATCCAGCCAGTTCCTTACCCACCAAGTGGTCCATCTGTCAAATTGCTTTCTCTCCAGTTTAGAGACCAGGATGTCATGCGGAACGGTGTCCAGCTTTGCACAAGTCCAGGTAGATGATGTCAGTTGCTCTTCCCTTATCCACCAATGATGTAACTCCGTCATAGAAGGCCACCAAATTTGTCAGGCATGACTTGTGCTCAGGGAAGCCCTGTTGGCTCTCACCCGTCACCTCCTTATTTTCCATGTGCCTTAGCAGAGTTCCCAGGAGGATCTGCTCCATGATCTTGCCAGGCACAGAGGTGAGACTGACCGGCCTGTAATTCCCCGGGTCCTCCTTTTTTCCCTTGGTGAGGAGCGACACCAACTGTTTTGCTGCCCAGCTCCTGTCCTGTTGCACCATACCACTTGCTGCATAGCTTAAAATTACAAAGGTAGATTGTTTTCCAGTAGTGTTAAAAAGGAAAAAAAACCCTCACACTGATTATAGCAAGAAGAAAAGAATTTTTAAAACTGCTACAGTTAGAGGAAAATTTGGAGAGCAGTACTGAGCAGTGAGTGAGCAATTACCGTGAAGGGAATGTAGTTTCATGACTTTCTGGAATAGTGTGCATTAGTAGAGTTATATTTTTATTTTGAACAACCAGGAACAAGAGGAAATAGCAAAGAAGCATGAGGAAAACCTTAGAGTTCAACACCAGAAGCTAAATTTGCATTCTGACAATTCCCTTAATATATTAAAACAAACTGCTTTGGTGAGTTGTGTGTATCTGTGGGATTAGAGAAGTTGTTCCCAAGTTTTTAAAATTGTTGGTCAGAAGAACAGTTTTGCAGTCAAAAGTAAGTACTAAGTGATGACAGAAAAAAAGAAATGGACCGTTGATAAAGAATTACTGTACTATTCTTGAGAGAATTGGCAAGAGATGGATTAGAGGTGAAGTGTGAAAAAACAAAGTTACCACCTCAGTATATATGGGCATTTTTCCTATCCTCCTAATTTATGGAGACTTCTAGGAGAGGGAGCTATATTTTGTTTTCTGTTCTTTTCATTCAATCCGTGGTTATGTTAAATTGAGCCATTTCAATGCAGAATTCCTCTTGACGCTTTATAAGATGAAACCTTATTCTGTGGATCATTGGATGCATAAAGCTCTTTTCAAACCAGCGTCGCTGCATTTTCTGTGAACTAAGAATCAAATCTCAGTAAATAAACGCGTTCGTTAGATATTAATGCTTAGTTATGTTCAGGACTGAGTTTAAAATGCAAAAAAAAAGTGTTTCTTACATACATTTGTTCTGTTTTAGAGGAGTTAACGAAAAAGTCTTCACCTTCCAACAGCAAGGATTTTCTCCACTTAGCTGAAATGGAGCAAACTGTAGCAGAACAAGATCATTATCTTCCTTCACTTGTTGGAAAACTAAAGAAAACATCATCTCAATTGGAGAAACAAAAACTAATTACTTTAATGAAAATCCAAGAGTATCAGACTATCAGACCCCAGTAAGTTTTTAGACTATTAACATAAATCACAACGGGATTGGATCAAGTCAATTATGTGTTGCTGCTATAGGATTGGTCTCTCAGATTGAACATCTTTTTGCTGAATTTAAGATTTGGCTGGAAAAACTAACTCAAAAGAGTCACTATAGTTGGTAATTGTAAATGATTTTTAATCTGTAGCCCTTCATTGAGGTAAATACTGAAAAACTGTGGCTTAGAAAAAAATGCCTTTCTGTTGTTAGCTTTGTGCCATTCAGTGAAAAAGAAAACAGTCAACGGATCTCGGTACGAGAGTCGTCCTGAAGCTACTGTGATATTTGGTGGTTTGTGTTTCATTTATTTTCTTTTTTCTCCTGAAAAAATCTCAGTTTGGGCTTCTGCCTAACAAGCTTAAACTCACAAAAAAATACCCCTTGTTTAAAAGAGAAAAGGCGTGCTGCTGTCTTTTCCTGTTAGGGCCAGGAACTAGAATGAACCATGCCCTCATCTCATTTTGCTGATCAAGAAGATCAAGAAGAGTAATTTTCTTATTAGATGGAGGATGCCTTTGTTGAGTCAGTGTTTTTTGCTCTTTCCAAGTCTGTGTCATTGCTTTAACAACAATAAAATCTATAAAATCATTATTTATTTGGAGTTTGCTAATTTAATTATCGCAGTGTGCCCTATTAATGCTTATTTTTTTCTTAGGCTTCAGGAAGAGCACACAGTTGATGTGGAACAACTTAAAAGATGAAGCAAATGAATTGAGGAACATCTTATCTCAGGTGGAGAAGGAATTAGCAAATGTAAAGGCTGAACTAGAGATCCCAAAAAGAAGAAAACAATAGAGCACTCACAGCAACGCTGAAAACCTGGTGGAACAGTGGAAGATCCAGTTAGGCAAAAAAGAGAAGCAGCAGAAAGTTAGTCAACAAGAATTAATCCCTATGTCACATAAACGTTTCACGTTGCTTAATGCTTCAGACTCCATGTACAGTACAGCAGGGTGTAGAATATAATTGCATAATATAAGAGAGTAAAATATAACTGGCTTTTCTTGTTTAGTAATGTTCATATTAGCAGCTTCTTCACTTAATAGAACTTGAATTTCTTATTTTCAGGCTTTGAGTGAAGCACTTCTGGACCTCCAAGCAGAAACGACTGCTGATGCTGAACAGCAGACTATTTCTGCTGCAACACAAATAGAACGTCCAGGAGACTGTTGACAAACAAAGGGCTGACAGTGAGTACTGGGTAACATATCGTTGTATTGCATCGTTGTATTGTTGATAGTCCTGATTTCGGGGGGTTGCTGCTTGGTTGGCTGGTTGGTTGGTTGGTTTGTTTGTTTTCTTCTAGACACAGATAGAGAAAGTAAAATATCCGATTACAAAATTTACAGATAACCTTAAAATAAGGAAAAGCAGGGAAAGTGCTTTGTCAGATGAAAGGGCTGAGCTGAACCAAGAACTCCAGAAAAAACAAAAAGCGTTTGCTAAATTGCTGAGAGAAAAACATTAAGTGGAAAAAGAAGAAGAAGAACTGAGGAAAGGAGTCAGGAGGCTGAGCAGCAGCATTGAGGTAGAAGTGATTTTTAAAATCATGTTTGATGTTGGTCAAGTTTCTGCATCGATGTGCTGGGTTTGGGGGGAAACATTAAGTACTCTTGGCAGGCATTGAGACTTACACTTGATTTTAAAATTTACGTTTGCTCACCAGCTGGGTTACCTGTGAGCTGTTAGCTTTGCTGTTGGAAGCATGCCTCAAACAACAGGAAGAGCCTGAAAAAATACTTGCTCCTTGAAATAAGTTTGAAGGAGTGTGAGGAGTTGAATTACCACTTTTAAGGCTTCTTTGGAAAATGGAACTTGGTGATCTTCCTGGCTGTTCTTTTTTTCTCCTTGCAGAAGAAAAGTAAAGGATTTACAGTAGAATCATCGTTTGTTTTTTTTTGTTTTGTTTTGTTTTTAATTCAGCTACTTGATGGTGATTATTCACTTTAGAATGTAAACTAATTCTGCCAATAGGAAGTCCTTATTTTTTGAGTGGAGAAAAATGCTTAGGTAGTGGTCATTAAACTTTATGTTTGTGAATGCGTGTAATTTTTCAGAGCAAAGCTGATGAACAAAATCTGATAGCTGCACTTCAGAAAAAAATTAAATAGTTGGAAAGCGAACTTGAGAAGAAATGTGAAGAAACAAAAAAAAAAAAGATGTAAGAGAAGACAAGGAATGTGTTACTTAGACTGTGGCTTTGAAAGACATCATCAGCCTCGGTGCAGGCAGGCCAACTCTCCCTATTGCCTCTAAAAAAACCCGCCCACCCAACCCAACCTGACCAGAAGAAAAGCAGTTTCATGACTGTAACTTCTTCACGTTCCCCGTGCTCTTTGTTACTGCTCCTGTTGCTCAGTACTGCTATATTAATGCTTCCTGACCTTTTTGTACAATTAAAGATCCCTTACCAATCATAAAGTATACGGGGATATTATAGCATGCTTGTATAATGACATTCAGACTATTTAGGACATTAAATATTACTCTAGGCCTGCACTTATGCTTCCGATTAATTTGAGGCTTTTAAAATACCTGTTGCTTAATGTCTAGAGATATTTTTCTCAAATTGTGCATGTTTTTTCCTTTTTCCGTGATTTTGCTTTCTGTCTGCCCCTTAGTAGCAGCAGTTGTTTTGAATGAAGGCAGAAAAGAAAGTACAGGGCCAAACCGGAGAAGTCCAATTAAAAAGACCCAAAATTGCTTACAGGAATATTGACTGTGATTTTTTCAGTAGCCATTCATGATCACATAGGTGTCTTAAAAAAAGACATGTGTGCAAACCTTCTGCAAATGTTCCGTCTACTTCAGTACCGTAATGGCAGGGTTTGACTGCTAAAAGATGCAGAAGAGAAAGGAAACGGTGACGGTGGTTGTAGCTGTTGTTAGATTGTGGTCTGAAACGGCTTCAAAATGGCATTTATTCTTAGCAAGTCTCTCATGAATTTCATGTAGAACACAGCCATGATCAGCACGTGGTTTATGACATTTTTTCCAGGTTTGGGGCTGGTTTTTTTTTTGGTAAAGCTATACTGTCTATAAGGTAAACGTAATAAACAGAGAAGGGGGTGTGATTCAGTAAGGAAATAAATTGCAAATGCGGATTCTTTAAGACAGAAAATAATTTCTCCTAAAGGAAGCAAGTTAGCAAATAAAGTTTTCAATGTAAATTTACTGGATGTTGCGGGCCTGAGAAAGAGAAAATTACTCTACAGCAAAAACTGAGAAGTACCAGTGTCGCTGTTGACTGTGCTGTTGGAGTAAGAGCCTCCAAGACTGAAAAAGAACTGGAAGAACTAAGAAAACAGAACCTAGATTTTGAAAACGAAGTTGCTCACATGAGGTGAGAGGCATTCCAAAAGAATCTGTAAAAACTAAAAAAAATCTAAATGAGACAAAAAATCTGTGGAAAGAGATAGATAGTCTCTGTTAGGCCAACTGATGCAGTAAGGACAGGGCAAGACTCTTTTCAGCGGTGCCCAGTGACAGGACAAGGGGTGACGGGCACAAACTGGAACACGGGAAATTCCATCTCAACATGAGGAGGAACTTCTTTACTTTGAGGGAGCCAGAGCACTGGAACAGGTTGTCCAGAGAGGTTGTGGAGTCTCCCTCTCTAGAGAGATTCAAAACCCACCTGGATGCATTCCTGTCCAACCTGCTGTAGGTGACCCTGCTCTGGCGGGGGGGTTGGACTAGATGATCTCCGGAGGTCCCTTCCAACCCCTGCCAGCCTGTGATTCTGTGAAAAAAAAGATGGGAACTTCAAAAACCCTTGGAGTCTGTGATGAGCAAACTTAAAGCTGCTTGAGGTATTTTGAGAAAACAGTTGGTTTATTCATTTTCATTGACTAAACTGTTAGATGATTTAGCGCTACCTAGTTAACTTCTGTTCTCAGGGTCAAACATGGACACTCCATGTTTGGATTGGGCTATCAACAAAGAACATTTATTTAATCTTGTCTTCCAGCCTCCAGTCTCCTGCAATATGTCAAATTTTGAGTAATAGCCCAACATTATTGTTTAAGTTTGTTTTTTCACATTTAGGAATTCACACTTCAGACCCCAAAGTAAAACCACGTCACCAACAAAGGGGTCAACGTAAGGATGGTGAAAGTGCTGCTTCTATGCCTTATGTGAGAGAAACTGGAAGAAAGACATTTCAGTTCTTCAGAACCTCGAAGCGCAGCATGTGTGGTCCACCGTACTGTCACTGTCACCCAAGAACCAAAGTTCAATGGATCTACAGGTGGGTTCCTGCTTACATAAGGTTCTTAACATGCCTCAAATATACCCATCTGTATTGTGCTGCTTTTGTTTTTGTCCCTGCGGGTGACTATTAAGTTATTTCTGCCTAAATACAGGCAAGAGTAAATTTGATCCAGCATAATTTTCAGAAATAGATTGGGGCGGTATGCATAGGGAGAAATGTAAAGCTTTATAAAGCTTTACAATTAGTCAGACAGAATTATTAAAGAAGAGTAATTTAGCTGCCTCCATAGCAGGAATTAATTTCTCTGCCAACAAAGAGGGATGAATGCGATAATGTGCCAATGTGCAGTAACATACTCATCTCCACTTTTTACACTCTCTTTTATGTGATTTATTCTTTTGAAATATGTAATAAACTGTGGATTAGTCCACCTTTGACTTCTCATTTTCATTGATATTTAAATATTGATAGCAATAGTATCAGTTTTGCAGTAAAATTTCAATTTTCTCTCAAGAAGAGTTTCTTGTTCAGATGTTTCCTCCCAGCAGGGGATGAAAGAATGACCTTGCTTTGCATGGTGTTTTTCCACAACTAGGATTTCACTGGAGGTTTGATTATGATGAATTTATGATTTGTTTAATTATTTAGGATTATCTTTCATCTTGGATAAACATGGGCTTGGGTCTTGTTCAGATTCTGTTATTGATTTAAATGTACTCTAACTTTTTGTGATTTATATTGTTATTTTTTGCATGTTATTTATGTGGGACAGATGACTGAATTCACTCTTCCTGCCATTTGTGCAGGATGATATTTTCCTTCATCTTTTTTCCATCTTTGAAATATGCTACTGTCACCTTGATAGCACGCACTGTGTCATAAATTTGACGAGAAGCCTGCAGGTGGGATTCTGAGTCTTGCATCTTTCTTTTTGGTAATCTGTTTCAGATGTAACAATCATTTTACATATTTCACTTTATTTTTACCTTGCCAATAAAGCCGCGTGCAATCTAGTACCGTACGTCATTGGCATTTTATTTGGCAATGGTAGTACTTACATGTTGCGTATAAACTGCAAATTTGGGGATTATTGTGCAATTAGTAATTGGAATGAACGGAATTAGTCTGCAATGCCCAGAAAACCAGGGTATTAATAATAAAGATTTTTAACCAAGTGTTACAGAACGTGGTCGGTCATTAGGCAGCGTGCTCTGATGCAAAATCCCTGCCCAGCACAAACCGTAATACTGCCCGGCCGCTTGTGCCTTCGCAAGCAGAGATAAAGGAGGAGACTGCACTATGGAGTCATCAGATCCAAAAGCAGTTGATGCCTTTGGGAAGGTTTTCAGCACAGGAACGTTCCCTTTGTTCAGGTCAAGGGTGTCTGTGGCAGAATCGCCTCATTTGGAAGATCCTGTGAGGCTGACGCAAACGCTGCGAGTTACAAATGGTCTTTAAAATGCCAGAGAGAAACTCTGTATTTAACAGCAGCTTGTAGGGCAGAGACGGTGTACGATTCGCCTGATGCCTTCACTGACACTTCAGCTGATGTAACATTCAATTCACTGCTCAGACTGAGAGAGTCTTTCCTGAAATTGTAGCTGGAATTAGGAAACAATGTCTGTGTTTTTTCTATAGACAAATATCCTTCAGGATCTTCTAATGCACCAACTTGGGGGAAAAGAAGTCCACGTGCGAAACCATCATCTAAGAATAAAACAACTATTCAGGTCACTGTTTGATATAAATTGTTACAGTTCAGTCTTTTTGGAAAAAGCAATGTGTCTCTCCCCACCTTGGAAATGTAAAAGAGCGCTTCAAACTTCCCCAACCAAAGTCCCGCAGGATTCTAAGCAACGCTGAGCAGTTTTGTTTATGTGCAGACATGTAATTCTGCCTGTATGACTGTCCTGGTTTGAGGTAAAACAGAACCAATTTTGTTCAGCAACTTCGCTTCTTAGCGGGGCCTCTTCTAACTACTGAAGTTAACTGCATATTGTGCAGACAGTGTTCACTCTCTCAGAGAGATCAGACCAATGGTTACAGCTGATGCCCGGGCGTGGGATGCAGAGAGGCTCTGCTTATACTCATTGCTATAACCCCCACGGCCAACCAGCTTTGTGATTTGTCCCGTTGGAGGGTTGGAAGCGGAAAAGCATAGTGGGGTCCCACCTGCAGGGAGGAGCGGACAGGACAAGTGACCCCAAACTGACCAACAGGGTATTCCATCCCATCTGCCTCATGCTCAGTATAAAAGCTGAGGGATCAAAGGGTCAGCACTCTTCCTTCAATGGCTGATGTCTGAGGGGGACTCTGTTTGTCTGCCTGTGATCCCCATCCTGAATGCAGATCTGGAATCCAGTTCCCATCCGTCACTGAGTCCAGCCTGGGACTGCCCCAGTGCCAGCCGGTGACATGATTGTCATCTCGGGAGCTTGATATGGTTTTGTATATATTTCATTATTTCTTTTCATTTTATTATTAATATTTTATTAAAGTAGTGTAGTTCCTTCTAAACTCCTAAGTCTCTTTTTCCTCCTCTGCCTCTCTCTTTGAAGAGGGGTAGAGGGGAGCATCTGTCGGTCCCATCCGGGGTCCCTCAGGTCCCCAGGAGTGGATTTTGGCCTAAACCAGGACAGATTAATTGGCGCCCAACGTGGGGCCCAAGCGGTGCTCGACCAGAGCTGTGATAAATTGTCCAAATAGTTTGAATTCCAGCTTGCTCAGAGATTAGAACAGACAGCTTGCATCATGTCGTTCTTAGACGAAATCGTGTATCATGCCTTTAAACAGCTTTGTTGGACCTTAATGCAGTCAACTTGGTTTAACCTGCCAAATGTGTTGCAAATTTCATTTATTCTTTGTCTTTTTACGCGAAGGTTTAAAGGTGCTGTTTTGGTATGGTTCACAATTCAGATGTATAACACGATGAGTTGGGTAACAGCTCTACCTGTATATCTCGAGCGTCACGTGATGGATTCTGTTATTAGTTATACTTTCGGTTCTACCTGGGGAATGTTTACTTTGCCCTTTGATAATTATGCTAATGTGACACCCTCAGAGCTGGGGCATGGAAACCTTCTGGGCTCTAACTATAGGGATTGGTACCTTCTCAAGATCGTGATTTTGTTGTTGGGGCTCCTGAATGTGGTGCAGGGGCGGTTTCATGTGAAACATCTGTGCAGGGGGAGCCATAGGGGACCGTGCGCTGCCGCCACTCAGACCCGCGCAGCCGCTTGGCGATCTGCAGCAGCGCGAACCGCGGCCCCGCCCGGCCCGGCCGCAGCTGCCCCCCCACCGCAACGGCACCGGCACCACCGGCAGCCGCCACCCCCACTGCAAGAACACCGGCCCCTCCACCGCCCGTCCCGGCACAAGCCGTGCTCCCCCCGCAGCGGCACAAGCCACGCCACCGCCTGTCCCGGCACAACCTACTGCAGCCACTACAACCAGCACCAAAACTACTCAAACTCCATCAAAATCGGTACAAGCTGCCCCGGTAACCAGGAGGAAGATGAGGAGGTCAACTCCTTCCCCTGCCCCTTACGACAAAGACCACCTCAAGTCAGATAGCTTGGGGGAGAGTTCTGAAGAAGATCCAGGGGAGGGTCCTTGAAGACCAGACAAGGGAAAGAGACCTTTGAAAACAGACAAAGGCGAGAGTCCTTCTAGAGTGGATGCTGCAGAGGCCCCTTCTCAGGCAGCCTCACCACAGGAGGACTCAGATGTAGAGGTAGTTGTTAAATCCTTCTCTAGGAAAGATCTGAGAAATATCAGGAAGGACTTCAGTTGTCACGAAGGTGAAACACTTATCTCCTGGTTGCTCCGATGCTGGGATAGTGGGATGATAAGGATGATATCGAATGCCGTCCAAGTAAATGGACCAACATGGAAAAAGGTATTAAGTACCTGAGAGAACTGGCTGCGCAAGAGGTGATTTATAGTGATGGGCAAGTGATTGTAGACCCTGATGAAATGCCATGCAAACGATCTATGCTCAAAAAGTTTGTACAAAGTGCACCATCAACATATTCCCACACATTGTCAACAATGGTCTGGAGAGAATCTGATACTGACACACCAACTGTAAATGAAGTGGTTAATAAGGTATGACAGTATGAAGACAGTCTCTCTCATCCCTTCTCTGTGGCAGCCATAGAAAAGCTGACTGACCACCGAGAAACTGACTGAGAAAATAGAGCAAATGACCCAGAGATTAGTTGAGCAAACGGATAAACTGTTTGATAAACTAACCAAGGTGGAGGAAAAACTCATTCTTTCCCTGCACAGACCCATGTTGCAGCTGCTAAAAAGAAATGCCCTCCTGCTCAAGAGAAAAAACACCCTCCGACTCAAGACAAATCAAACCCAATACGAGATATCCTGTGTCTTTGCCCCTGCAACTTTGGAGAGGACTTGAGGAAGTGGGATGGAGAACCTACCTCAGCCCTACAGGCACGGGTGCTTGAGTTGCAAAATGAAGCAGATAGAAGAAAGGATTCTCACAGGAGGAAGGCTGCTCCGACCTATGGTAGGCGATTCTACGGACCAGGTAGGAACCGATCTGCTAATCGCAGGTGCTGTGGTCAACAGTCGAGGTGCCCTGCCTCCAGCCAAGAGGAGGAGAGGGACAACCGAATTTATTGGACTGTGTGGATTCGACGGCCTGGCACATTAGAGCCACAAAAGTATAAAGCCCTGGTGGACACTGGTGCACAGTGTACCCTATTGCCATTGAATCATAAAGGGGCAGAAACTCTCACCATTTCTGGAGTGACTCTCACCATTTCTGGCGGATCTCAAGAACTGACTGTATTAGAGGCTGAAGTGAGCCTAACTGGGAATAAAAGGGAGAAATACCCCATTGTTACTGGTCCAGATGCTCCGTGCATCCTTGGCGTAGACTATCTCAAGAGAGGGTATTTTAAAGACCCGGAAGGGTATCGGTGGGCTTTTGGTATAGCAGCTGTAGAGACTGAGGATGTTACACAGCTGTCTACCTTACCCTGTCTTTCAGATGACCCTTCTGTTGTGGGACTGCTGAGGGTTGAAGATCAGCAGGTGCCAATTGCTACTGCCATGGTGCCTCGACAACAGTATCGCACCAACCGAGACTCCCCGATTCCCATCCATAACCTGATTCGCTGGCTAGAGAGCCAAGGAGTGATCAGCAAAACTCGCTCACCCTTTAACAGCCCTATATGGGCAGTGAGAAAGTCTGGTGGGCACTGGAGATTAACAGTAGACTGTCGTGGCCTGAATGAAGTCACACCACCACGGAGTGCTGCTGTGCCAGACATGCTACAACTTCGGTATCACCTGGAGTCAAAGGCAGCCGAGTGGCATGCTACAACTGAGATTGCTCATGCCTTTGTCGCTATTCCTTTAGCAGCAGAGTGCAGGCCACAGTTTGCTTTCACCTGGAGGGGTGTCCAGTACACCTGGAATCGACTGCCCCAGGGGTGGAAACACAGCCCTACTGTTTGCCATGGACTGATCCAGACTGCACTGGAGAAGGGTGGAGCTGCAGAACACCTACAATACATGCATGACATCGTTGTGTGGGGTAATTCAGCAGCAGAAGTTTTCCACAAAGGTAGGGAAATAATTAAGATTCTTCTGAAAGCAGGTTTTGCTATTAAAAGAGGCAAGGTCAAGGGACCTGCACAAGAAATCCAGTTTTTGGGAATTAAGTGGCAAGATGGCCATCGCCAGATCCCAATGCATAGGATTAACAAAATAACAGCGATGTCCCCACCTCCTAACAAAAAGGAAACACAAGCCTTCTTAGGTGGTGTGGGTCTCTGGAGAATGCATCTTGCAGGTTACGGTCAGCTTGTGACACCTCTCTATGAAGCAACGCAAAAGAAAAAGGAGTTTGTGTGGGGCCCTGAGCAACGACAAGCCTTTGAGCAAATTAAAGAAGAGATTGTGCATGCCGTAGCCCTTGGACCAGTCCGAGCTGGATGGGACATTACAAAAGTGCTCTCCACCGCAGCCGGGGACAATGGCCCTACCTGGAGCCTCTGGCAGAAAGCACCAGGGGAGACTCGAGGTCGACCCCTGGGATTCTGGGGTTGAGGATATAAAGGCTCCGAGGCCAACTATACTCCAACTGAGAAAGAAATCTTGGCAGCATATGAAGGAGTTAGAGCTGCTTTGGAGGTAATTGGTCCTGAGGCACAGCTCCTCCTGGCGCCCCCATTACCAGGACTGAGCTGGATGTTCAAGGGTAAAGTTCCCTCTACTCATCACACCACCGATGCTACCCTGGAGTAAGTGGGTTGCCTCAATGACACAGCGAGCTCAAACAGGAAACCCTAATTGCCCAGGAATGGTAGAAGTGATCACAAACTGGCCCGAAGGCAAGGCCTTTGGGATGCCACCAGAGGAGGTGGTGACACGTGCTGAGGAAGCTCCACCATATCATGAACTCTCATTCTCTCAGCTAATGAGAACCAGCATGCTCTGGTTACTGATGGGCCTTGTCGTACTGTAGGAAAGCATCGAAGGTGGAATGCTGTGGTGTGGAGTCCTACAGGACGAGTGGCAGAAGCTGCTGAAGGACAAGGTGAGCGGAGTCAATCTGCAGAGGGAAAAGCCATCCAGCTGGCGTTAGCTGTTGCTGAAGGAGAAAAGTGGCCAAGACTATCTCTCTCTCTCCTGACTCCGGGTCGGCAGCAAATGCTCTGCGGGGGCGGTTAAAGCAGTGGAAGCAGAGCAACTGGCAGCCCTGTCCTGCCGGCTGGGCCTGTACTCTGTGTCTGTCGGGGCTCTGGTTGCCGGGGGCAGCTGTGAGGCGCTGAGGCGGGGGGGCTGGATGGCGGCTGTGCCGGTGATGCGCTCTGGCGCTTGTGACATCAGAGGGGCCGCGTCACAATGGGGGCAGCTATAAAAGGCGCCCGCAGGCAGCGCTGCCCCAGCACAGCCTGAGCCAGAGGTGAGTGCGCAGGCGGCGGGAGGCTGGGCCGGAGCGGGGCCTGGGCAGAACGGCGGGCCCCCGGGGGGGTGGGTTCTCATCCTGCATCAAGGGCCCAGCTGCCAGCAGGAGCGCCTGGGGCCGGGCACGCTGCCGCCGCCACCGCCCGGGCTGGGCGCAGGCCTTGCTGCCCCCCAGCTGTCTCGCCCCCTCTCCTGCCTGCCCCCAGCTCCCTGCGGCTGCCGGCCCCGCTCCCACCACCACCACCTCCTGCCTTCCCAGCCCCACTCAACCCCTTCTCTCCCTCCTCCCACAGGCCATGGCTGACACAACCTTCCTCACCTTGCTCGTGCAGAGCATCCTCCAGCTCCTGCACATGGTCTGCCAGGAGCTGGGTGAGGCCACCTGCGGGCACATGCGGCAGCACGCGCAGCAGCTGAGCCAGCCCATGACTCGGCTGCTGCAGGACATGGAGCAGAGTGCCTCGGCCTGGGGAGACCTGCTCTTCGCTGCCTTGCAGCACTGGCAGGTCTGGGCGCTCGCTGCAGTCCTCATCCTGATCTTCAGGCTCTGCCGGCGCCTCAGCAAAAGGAGCCCCCAGCCAGGCAGCAGCGCTGCAGAGGAGGAGAGCTCCAGCAGCAGCACAGAGTGCGGCAACGAACAATGTGCAGGAGAAGGTTCTGGCGACTATGAGAAGCGTGTGTTTGGGAGGTTTGCAAAGAGCATCCGGTCGTCAGTGCAGCGCCTGGCCTACAGGAGCCGCGTGGTGGAGGAGCTGATGGGCGACCTCCTGGCTGTCCTGCAAGAGCGCTTGTCCAACAGTTTCTTCCCGGTCCTGCAGCCAGCCATCGGGGTGGGCAGCGCCTTCGAAGGTTGGAGTCCCCGTGGGCGTGATGCTGTGTACCACCTGCTTGTGCCCCTTAAGCCCCCCCGTGGGCACGTTTTCCACCTGGAGCTGGGCAATGCAGCGGAGATGCTGGCAAAGAACTCCCGCGTCCGTGTGGAGCTGGCGTGTACCTGCAGCAGGGATCAGCTGGTGGAGAACACGCCGTTCTACCTCCACCACCCCCAGGAGGAGGAGCTGAGGAAAAATCCGTCGGCCGGCCTCCTTGGCACCCTCTGCACCGGCTCCTACCTGGATGTGCACAAAACCGCCCAGTGGTTGCAGAACCTGGTGAGCTCAGCCTGGGAAGAGATGCCTCAGGCGCAGCACTACAGCATGAAGGTGCTGCCTTCCAGCCGCTCCTGCAAGCTGCAGCTGATGAACGCCTCCGGGAAAAGCATCCTCATTGACATCACGTTTGGGGTGCGGCGAGGTGACTCAGACATCTTCCTGAGCAGCCAGGAGACTACAGAGGACATCCTTACCCCCAGCACAACGTGGGTAGAGAGCTACGCGGTGGCAGAGGTGAAGTTCTTCAGGCATGTGGCCAGGCAGGCCCCACACGACACCTCCCACCTCAAATGCCTCCAGCTCTTTGCCGCTATCCTGCTGGGCACCAGCTTTTCCACCGCTATCTTCAAGACGGTTGCCATGCACCTCCTCAACACCTTACCCATGTCGAGCTGGAGCAGGAGGGAATTCCTCATGCGGCTGCAGGATATCCTGTGGTACCTGCGCGGCTGCCTGCACGACAAACGCCTCGACCACTTCTTCTTTGCTAATGAGAACATGCCCGAGGACATCGTCTTGCCCCCAGCCCTCCAAACAGCAGAGCCACTCAACCTCTTCCAGCGCCTGCTGCACGACCCAGCCGCCCACGCCAAGGCAATGCGTGAGGCCGATGAGCTGCAAGATCGGCTCACAAGCCTGCTCTTCTATGGACACCGAAAGAGCTCCTCACGCACAGAGCTCTCTTAGTGTCCCCTAGATGCTCCCCTGGGAGCTGGTGCTGCGGAACTGAGCACGCTGGGCACGCACAACACGCTACTCAGTCCGCTCTGGGAACTGCTGCCACACCTTTCCTCTGCAGCAGAACCGCACTCTGGGGAGTGGGACGCGATGCGGCTGGAGTCGCCCTTGCAAGGAGCCTTGCGACAGAGACTCCTGTTACCATGGGCCCAGCCACCACCCTGTCCCTCGCGGAGCTTTACTCTGTACATAGATGTCAATAAATCATTTGTTTCACACACAAACGTGCGTCTGTGCGTGTGTGGGCATCGGTTTTGGGGGGAAGGCGGGCATAGGTGCTGAGCGCTCGGCTGCCCCAGAGTGGCAGAGCATTTTGCTGAAGAGCTGATGCGGTGGCTCTGCTTTCACTGATTGTGGAGCTAAGGCTGCCACCTGTCTCTGCTCCAGCGCTGGGGCAATGGCAATCACTTGTCCCCCTCCACAGCTCTCTGGGTGGCTCCATAGGTAGGGAGCCTGCAGTGCCTTCCTTGGGAGCCATACACAAAGCACGCCCTGGTAGCCCGACAGCCCTTGGATGACCCCCGTGGGGTGGCTAGGACCCTGCCCGAGTGGGGAGCCCTGTGCACAGGGAAGAAGTGTCACGACTGCTGAGCAGGGCTCTGCCTCCTGTACAAGTACCAGGCTCATTCTCCATACCCTCGCGGCACCTGCACAACCACCTCCCTGCGGCTGCTGGCCCGCTGCCCCCGCCACCACCTCCTGCCCTCCCAGCCCCACTCAGCCCCTTCTCTCTGTATGGGAGCAGCCAGCCAAGCCGGTTTCAGAGCACCAGAGGTGAGAGGCAGGGAGCTGCCATCCCACTCAGCTCCATCCCCGCCGTGCCGTGGCTGTGCAGAGAGAACTTGGGGGGAGCTGCAAAACAGCTCAGCCCGGGCTTATCTCAAGATGGCACAGAACAACCAAAACCAAATGGCCCTTAACAAACAAAATGCCCCGAGTCCCATCCCACCACTCTTCCCGTGATGTTGAGCGCCGGACATCACAAATTGGCAACAGAGACTTCGCTATGGCACCACCAGAGGGAAATATCCCAGACAGTGTAATCCACTCAGGCATAATCCTGCACCCTCGCTGAGTCAGGAAATATAAACCGCAGGGTCTGGGGAGACAAATGGGGAATCCTCCAAGGATACAGCTGGCCCCTAGGAGATCCGCCCCCCCATCCAGGACGCTGTACAGGGTAACTTCCCCGGGATGGAGCGACCTCACCTGAGAGAGAGAGGGTAAGTGACTAAGAAACATCCGTACGGTATAGGGCATGCGATTGAGTTTGTGACTGGTGCACTCTTCTAAGGCATTAATATCTAGCGCCCTTGTGGTTTGTGTTGCTACTTGTCGGGGGCATTTGTAGCTCGCAATAGTGGATCCCGCTAATTTCTTTTAAATTGCAATAGTGTAATCGCCATCGCACACACACAACTTGCAATAGTGACGTATTGGACCTGTCAGTGAAGTCCAAATACATTGTTAATTTGAACCTCTCAGTGAAGTCCTTTTTTCCTGTTTCATCACAGGCATGATGCCCATCAGGGGGGCTGGCAGGGGCTGTGCAGGCAGGATGTCCGTCGGGGGGGCTGGCGGGGGCTGTGCCGGTACGGTGTACAGCAGGAGGGCGGCGGGGGCTGTCGTAGGAGCCAGCAGAGTCTGGATGTGATCACCGCCTGCCATAGAGGCCGCTGGCAGCTGTGAGCGGTAGGAGTCGGCGGGGTCTTTGCCGGATGTTTCCCTCTGCCGCAGATCCAGACAATGAAAAAGATCAAACCCTCAAAACTTAACCCGAGTACAACAATCAAAAGTTTCCAAGGGTATTCCAAACTCTCAAAAACTGTTACTATTGATGACATCGGTACATCTAAATTCTCAAGAGACATCCTCTCCTTTGCTAAATGGCCCGTAACATAACCCAATGCACAATGGTCAGCAAAGGACTCCCACTGTCCCAAGATGGGTCTGACCACTGCAATTCTCGAGATGCTATTATATAAGTGACAAAACACGGAAAGATTACAAATGACCCGATAACATAGCAAAACACCACCACACAAAATAACAAGGCAATGTTTTTGAATCCACACTGAGAAACGATAAGCTGCCCTAAAGGAGAGAGAAACAGCAATGACCTCCCCCACAGCTCCCATAGCTCCTGACCTAAGTTTATACAAAGATAGCAGAGAACTCTGACCAGGTTCCTTCGAAACCATTCCAACAGAGTCATAGTGACTTTTCGAGGAATCCAATCAAATCTTTTTAAAACTTCAACCCTTCAGAATTTTCCAATTAAAACCTACAGTTCTCCCAGCACTATTTAAATTAAGTGCAAAATATCACATTGAGTGCCAAACCCATTACAATACCACATTGGGCACCAAATTTGTTATAGTTTGAGAGACCCATAACAATCTGTTGTCATTTAGACAATCATTCTATCACCTGATGACCCCTCCCCACCCGGGAAAGGGAAATCGGGAAAAACAAGGAAACCCGAGAGCTGAAGTATAAACAGATTTAATAGAATAAGATTAGATAATTAACATTAACAGCAGTAAAGAACCGATATTGATCCCGACACCAATACAGAATATGCAAAGATTATACTCAGCCAATTCTATCCATAGGAAGCTGTGCACTCCCAGCAGCGGACAACAAATGTGGGACACTGCGAGCGCTACGGCTTCAGGAAGAAGGGAAACGGCTCAGGGCTCCGGCACCAGGGCACAAAGTTCTCAGGATGGCAGCCATCAAGGGAGAGAGAGAGCTTCACAGCAAACTTTCTAATTTATAGTGAATGTGACATTGATGTTATGAACTAACCCTGTTGGCAGCTTGGGTCAAGTGCCCGGGTCTTGCTCCTCCTCATCCCTGCACCTGGCGAGCTCGAAAACACTGAGACCTTGAGACCCACACACCACAGCTGGCTGTAAAGTCAATATTTTCACAAATTCAGACACTGGAGTCTTCTAAAAAAGTGCAGTTTTCCCAAGTGTTTGAGGAGAAATTAGTCCTGTGTGGCTCAAACCAGGACAATAAGGTGTCCCTGAGCCCATCCCAGGCTCACGTTATCTAAGTGCAGATATCCCACTTGTGAGCACAGAGGGTTGAACAACAATTAGTGTTCAATAGATGTGTTGTCCTCACCCCAGGTGCGAGTCACCTGGGCGAGTTTACAGTCCTCCTCACCAATCTTCCGTTACTTTCCCACATTCCACCCCCTCGCTCAAGAGACCACTTCTCCTGGGGCTGACAAAGTTGGAAATGTCCATTCAAATTTGCGGGGTGTAATACAGAGTAATTTACAGAGGCATGAAATAAACACACATAGCAAAAGGAATAAACATCTCTCCACAGTAATACTTTGAATCAGCTGTCCCATTCCTCCTGTCAGGAAATTAAACCCCTCAGCCAGCCAGGCACCACCAGTGGGTTGTTTCACTTGATGCATTATGTCCTGGAGAATTTTGCATGTCTTGCTTCATGCTGGCTGCTTCATCGGTTATGTTGGAACAATGTGTGTTTTCAAAGTCGAAGCAGCGTTTCTGACGTCGAGGGAGGAAACGGTCCACCATCAGTTGGGGTTGTGATATTCGTTGGCGGATAACAGCCGTTACCTACTCAGGAGAGAGAGCAATGAGAGACATTAACACCAAAATCACGTAGCACAGTGTAGTTCTACAGTACAGCTGCTGGGGTTGGTATGCCACGGAAACAAGGTACCAAAAGACCTGCAGCTGCTCATCTTCCCTTGATACAAAAGGCAGATGAGTTAGTGACAGTAGAGGCTGACCAAATCTCAGTATTTGCGTGTTGGTGTGTCAGAGCTGTACCCAGGGCATGCGCTTGTAGCACAAGACTACAAAGCCCGAGGAGCCAACCTGTGACAGGGGAGAAAAGCAGCAGTGTCATCTCCTTCCAGTGACACATATGCGTTGTTCCTGCTCCTTCAGCCAACGTTACTCTGGGTTTGATAACCCAATGTGGGGTAATTGCCCACACAGACTGGAGAGCTGTGGCGTGTAATTTTTCAGATGGAACTGAATGTGATGTTGTGCGGTGGGATTCAGACGCAGACCAATATGATCATGCTGAAGCCGTTTTATTACAATACTTGAAGTGTTATATCCTTTTACTACAACGTGGGTTAGCATCGTGTCTTGTGCTCATTGGCCTTTAACCTTATACACACAAACTATTATTGGTTAAATACAGCCGTAGCAATACACATTCAGCATCTATTTAGGGGTCGCAGCAGTTTCAGTATCAGCGTGTGAATTCCTCCTGTGAATTCCTCCTTCATGCCGACCTTCAGACTGTACCAGCTTGTCTCTTATCTCTTCTGTTGCACAAAGTTCACAAGCTCATTATTTCAACGTTTCCGTTGTTTTCCAAAAAGCTTCCCACAATTCCCCCTTTTTGTTTTAGTTCAGCGGCCCAAACTCCTTCTAAAGATTTCTGTATTGATCGCTTTAGACAAGATATTATACATGGCACAAATATCAAAATTATCAACACTATAAGGATAACTAATAGTCCTTGTTTTAAGATTCCTTTCAACCATCCTGTTAACCCCCATCCTTCAAACAATTCATCAAGCCACGAGTGATCAACGGTTAACTTGTGCATATTAGCTCTCAGCTGGCTTAATTGCTTATGAATCAAAGTTGAGTGGTCAGAAAGATTCATGCAACACATACCGTCAAATTCCTCACAGCCATGACCCTGCACTAAAAGCACAAAATCAATAGCAGCGTGATTTTGCAATACAGCATGCCTAACACTATCTACATCTGTCAATAATGCGCTAATGATATCAGAGTTATAATAAAGGCTATAACAAGTATGATTAGCGTGAGCAGTACCCACTAAACTCTCATTTAATAAGCTACTATTGCTAACATATCCTTCAAAATCTTTTAAGCGTATATGTGAAAAACTGATCAAACGTGTTTGAAAAGGAACAGAAGGCGTAGCCATTAACAGGCAAAAGGCCTCTTGGCCTGTTTGATTGGCCCAAGTTACCCATATATTCTGTCTCGGTGAAATGCCAAAGATACTTTCTACTTCTTTATAAAGAAGGCCAAACCACAAGATTAATGTCCAAAAGGCCATGTTCCACAGTTGGCTAGCTATTCCTTGTCTTGCTCCTGGACGACCGGGTCTTCAGCCAGATCCTTCCAGGGCCTGATCCATCTGGCTGGAATCCAGCGAGGGCCTCTTTCTGTAACGATACGAACATACCCTCGGCCAATATATCACAGTTCAGCAGGACCTTTCCATACTCCAGTTTCAGGGTCCCTATATTGGACCAAAATACCTTGGTTCTGTTCTTTATGTCCCGAGCCCAAAGCTTGACCGTGAATCACTGTGGGGGGCTCAGTGTTGGTTCCCACTAACCGTAAAAAATTCATCACATATATTACCTTCTGTATTCGTGCTACAGGAGACAAATTCTCCTCCTCTCCCCCTTTTTGTTTTAACAGTAACTGTTTGATTACTTGATGCACACGTTCTACAATCACCTGTCCTGTGGGGGAATGAGGAATACCTGTAACATGTTTAACTCCCCAGAGGTTCATAAATCGTTGCAGGACCTGCGAAGTATAAGCAGGACCGTTGTCTGTTTTAGTTTCAAGAGGAACTCCTAGCACGGCAAAACATCTGTGTAAATGTAGTTTTACATGTCAAGCTGTTTTCCCAGACAAAGGGGTAGCCCAAATAGCGTGAGAAAAGGTGTCTACTGTAACATGTACATATTTAAAACGACCAAAACTTGGTACATGGGTAACATCCATTTGCCAAAGCTGTAATGGCCGTAGGCCTCGGGGGTTGACTCCTAAGCCCACCCCCAACATTTGTCCTTGACAGTCAGGGCAAGCCTGAACAATTCCTTTAGCGTCCGATAATGGGATGTCAAACTGTGGAATTAACATTTTTGGAGCCTGATGGAAAAACATATGTGAGTTTCGAGCCTGCTGGAATGCATTAGGAGACGGACCATTCCATGCAGCGGCCACTAACTGATCGGCGCGTTCGTTACCTTCCACTAAGCTACCAGGAAGGCCAGAATGGCTACGAATGTGGACAATAAAACAGTCATGCTTACGGCAATTTAGCAGTTGCCATAGCTCGGTTAAAAGTTGACTAAGTCAGCAATTATTCACTTCTTTCAAGATAGCGTGTTCTAATCGTTGCACTATACCAACAACATACAGAGAGTCACAAACAACATTGACAGGTTCTGCTGACCAATTTCTAAATACTTCAAGAACGGCATATAACTCCAACGTTTGAAGGGAATCAGTAACGTCACCCATTAAGCGTTGTGAATGCCATTGCCCACTGTGATGCCGCACATACCCGGCCTGATGACTGTTCTTACCAGCATCTGTAAAGATGGTCAGTCCGTTAACCGGTCTCCTAGAGAACTTTGGAATAACTTCAAAACCGTAACGGAGCAAAAACTTGATTAATCGGTGAGCTGGGTAATTAATGGTAAGATCTCCAATGAAAGCATTCAAGGCTAGGGCTAACACAAAATCGTTTTGCAATACCCAATTAATGTATTCCGCTATAATAGGGACATAGATAATAGCAGGGTCAAACCCAGCTATTTGTCAACATCGTTTTCTTACACGAATGATCACTTGGGCAACAGCTTCCACTTTAGTCACAATGGGTTTTGATAATCGATATGGCAAAAATATCCATTCCATGATACGTAAAGGATGAACCTGTTTTTCATCCCATTGTGCCAAGATAGCAAACGGCTGAATACCACCATTAAAAATAAAGGCTTGAACTGGTAGCTCGGGATTCCACAGGCTGGCTTTGGACATAGAGATTTTATTGACAATATTTTGTCATGCCTTCTTCTGCATTTGAGACAACTGTCGAGGTTCTCTCACATCGGGAGACCCCTTTAGCAAAGGCATAAGTGGTGCAAGGTCATCATTAGTGATACCACATATTGCACGTACCCATTGGATATCACCGATCAATTTTTGGATATCAGATAGTATTTCTATTTTCTCATTTAGAGTTACTTTTTGTGGAGTAACTGTAGTTCCAGATATGATCCAACCTAAATATTTCCATGGTGATTGCTGCTGCACCTTTTCTGGAGCGATAACCAATCCAGCCTTTGCTTACTCCTGCTGAAAAATAGGCACAACAATGTTAGGATTTAACTCTTTTTCTGCAATTAAAATGTCATCCATATAATGATAAATCACAAAGGTACTAAATCGTTCCCGGAGTGTCTGCAGAGCCCAAGAGACATATAGTTGAAAAAAAAAAATTTTTTTTTTTTTCTTTTGTATCATGACCGGCCTAGGTAGTCCTGGCTGCAAGGTTACCTTGCCGACATTGTCGCTGCAGGTGCCCCATCTTACCACAATTATAACAGCGTACATAAGAGGAGGATCCTTTGGCTCCTCTCCCATGATTAAGCAGCGGCTTAACAGCAGCGGCAAATGCATTGGCAAGGTACTCAGCCTTCTCTTCAGCGGTTCCTACTTTTGCACACGCGTCCATCATGTCTTGCAATCCTGCCGATTTCGGTAAAGCCTGCAAAATACGCTTACAAATTGAGCTAGCATTTTCTACTGCAAGTGACATCAACACTGACTCCTTTGCTCCAGGAGCCAAATCCATATTCCTTTCAATAGCTGCAGTAAGCCTATCAATAAATTGCATATACAATTCATTCGGTTCTTGCTTAATTGAAACATAAGATGGAATAGGTTTTCCAGCTTCAGGAACTGCTTTAAAAGCTGCCAAAGCAAGCTCCTGAGATTGCTGCAAAACTTCAACAGCCATGTGCATTCGTGCATTTTCTGAGCTAAACCGACCCCGACCCACCAACATATCAGAGGTAACTCCAGATAAGGGATCGTTTACCCCACGGTTTGCGTTGTTATCCACGGCACGATCCGCCAAAGTTTCAAGGGCACTTTTAAAATGTAACGCTTGGGATGGAGTAAGCAGAATTTTAGCCAAACGATAGTAACCATTAGGCACCAAAACCGTACTAGAAAACATTGCACTAAGCATTTGCTGTGTATAATTAGATGTCAACCCATATTGTGCAATAGCACTTTTTATTTCCTTTAAAGTTTTCCAGTCGAAAGACTGCCATGCCCTTTCCCTGTGAGCATTAACTACTACTGGAAAAGCATGAGGCAAATCAAGAGGCAGAATAACCCCATCTAGCATTGCTTCTTTTATAACGCCTTTCCAACGCCGGGCAGCTGTATCATCTGCCGACGGTTTTCCCTGTGGTGGAAGAGGTAAGTCATCAACATTTAACGTTCTTTTGTTGCGGCATCGACAGTCGTTCTAAGCATCGCTTCAGATCGGTTAATTGTCTATCTACGTCCTCCTTTGAAACCGGAGTATGCCACTTTTCTTCCCACAAGTCTATAGAGGAGACGCCAGTTTTCTTCCCACAAGTCTACAGAGGAGGGCGGCGGGGGATTTACCGCCGGAGTATCGTCAGGAAAACCCTCCAACGGAGGTGCCGATGGTTCTGGCAGAGGACTGGGCAGCTGCATAGGCGGCTCTTTTCCTTGTACAAGAGGAGCCTGAGGCAGTGGCGGCGGCGCAGGCACAGGCGCGGGGGGGTCACTCACCCCGCACGGTGGAGACACCCAGCGAGGGTGGAAGGAGTGGGGGGAGGGGGGGTATCAAACATGCGGACCTTACGGCGCACGACTTTTTGTGCATCTCTCCCCCTGTCCTGGTCTGGCCCGGTATCTGAAAAAGCCGCACACGCTTGTAAAGTCACATTTTTCTCTGCTCGCATACTTGCTACTGTATCTTTAAGCAATTTCCATGATGTTGCTAGAGGTAATAAATCTTTTTTCCCAGATGAGATATCTTTCCATAATTCTTGCCCAAGGCTATCCCATATTGCTGTCTGGAAAATGTCCTGGGCATCCTTTACTATGCCCGTTTCTTTTGCCCATAAAAGCAATTTCTTTAAAATAACGGGGTCATACTTAAGTCCTCTCGTAGAGAGGAAATGTTGCAAAAGCTTTAAGATAGCTTGCTCCTCATAACTTAAATTATTTCCCATTATAACGTATGACCCAAAACACGTTTGGCTGCTCACCTTCTCTCGTGGCCACGATTAACAAAAACTTCTCGTCTCTCAGCCCGTTTCTTTTTCTTTTTCTTTTTCTTTTTCTTTTTCTTTTTCTTTTTCTTTTTCTTTTTCTTTTTCTTTTTCTTTTTCTTTTTCTTTTTCTTCTTCTTTTTCTTTTTCTTTTTCTTTTTCTTTTTCTTTTTCTTTTTCTTTTTCTTTTTCTTTTTCTTTTTCTTTTTCTTTTTCTTCTTCTTTTTCTTTTTCTTCTTCTTTTTCTTTTTCTTCTTCTTTTTCTTTTTCTTTTTCTTTTTCTTTTTCTTTTTCTTTTTCTTTTTCTTTTTCTTTTTCTTTTTCTTTTTCTTTTTCTTTCTCTTTTTCTTTTTCTTTTTCTTTTTCTTTTTCTTCTTTTTCTTTTTCTTTTTCTTTTCTTTTTCTTTTTCTTCTTCTTTTTCTTTTTCTTTTTCTTTTTCTTTTTCTTTTTCTTTTTCTTTTTCTTTTTCTTTTTCTTTTTCTTTTTCTTTTTCTTTTTCTTTTTCTTTTATCGCAAACTGTCAGTTTCAGTAAGAAATTGCCAGGGGCCCCACGTTGGGCGCCAATTGCGGTGGGATTCAGACGCAGACCAATATGATCGTGCTGAAGCCGTTTTATTACAATACTTGAAGCGTTATATACTTTTACTACAAAGTGGGTTAGCATCGTGTCTTGTGCTCATTGGCCTTTAACCTTATACACGCAAACTATTATTGGTTAAATACAGCTGTAGCAATACACATTCAGCATCTATTTAGGGGTCGCAGCAGTTTCAGTATCAGCGTGTGAATTCCTCCTGTGAATTCCTCCTTCATGCCGACCTTCAGACTGTACCAGCTTGTCTCTTATCTCTTCTGATGCACAAAGTTCATAAGCTCATTATTTCAACGTTTACGTTGTTTTCCAAAAAGCTTCCAACAGGTGCCCCCTGTCTCTTTGCCCCGGGGACGCAGAGTTGGGCATCAGCCGTCACCCCTGCCCACCCCAGGGGGACAAATCCCGGGTGCACAGTGGTTTCAGCGACGTCTTGACCCTCAGCCCCCATGTCCTGGTGGTGGTTCTCGTTGGTCCCAAGGAAGGGGGAGACACACAGGGTGCCTGGTGCTGTGGTGACACCGGCAGTGGAGGATTTTGGCTCTTCCATGTTATAAGTTAGTCCCACAAACTGATGCGAGGAGACGGAGCCAATTAAGACTGAAGTATTTATTAGCAAGCGGCAGCAAGCAAAACAGCGCTGGGCGGCCCGGGAGTCTCACTCCGCCGACGGCACGCGCCTGGTTCCCGAAAATCTTTTGGTTTTATACTCTTCTTTTTCCGGTAGAGAGGTACTCTGCATCTGCACGACACGACTTGTTGCTAGGGGGTCGTTTTCTGCTTTCCTTTTCCTCCTGGTGGTCGCAGGGATGAAAGATTCATGTCTTCCTCACATCATGTACTCTTCGTCTCCATGAGCCCCCCTCCCCTCCTCCAAGTCTTTTTCACATCCTACTTTGTTTGCATAACCTGACCTTTGCAGTTTTAGCCTTGCCCGCTCACAGGATGCTGGCTATCTTGCAACAGCAGGTTCAGCAATTGCCTTTTTGTAAAACAATGTGACAATGCGAGTTTCTAGGTTTGGTGAACAAACAGCGCTGAGCTTATCACAATTCCCCCCTTTTACTTTTTACTATTTTGTTCATCAAACCGCTTAAGCGCTTGTGCTTGAGCTTTTATTGTGCTTGAGATAACCTACTGTCCAGAGGGTCCTTGAGCGACTGGTTGGATCAGCAAATGATCTTCTGTTACTTATTACAATCCTTCCCCTCTTTTTCTTTTATTTACAAGAAATTTGCTGATCAAACCTGGACAGTACTTCACAAGCTGCATTTAACTCAGAGTTTTCATCTGGTATAATCTTCATTTCTAGTTTTGATTGCTTTATTACCATTAGTTGCACTGTTTTTAACTTGTTCTTAACAAAAGCTACAAATTTATTAACAATAACAAGGCCCGAAGGTTAGAATTAACCACAGTATTATGAGGGGCCCCGCCAGGGTGGAAATTAAGGTAGTTAACTGTGGTGCCAATGGAAGGGTTGGTGCTCATTTCTTGAGGCCGTGGTAGTGAAAGGATACCAGCTTTCATTGCCCCACTGTTTAATACCTCTCTGCCTGTCCTCGTCTACTCTCGTGCAGAAAGCAACGGGATATCAATATCTTCTCGGCAGCAGCAGGTAGTCTTCAGGGGAATTTTCTGGCTTTCCTTTCACCACGCCTCTCTCACTTTAGTAACTCTGCTGTTAATTTATCAATAATTCTTAAATATATTTCCACCTGTTTTGTTGCTGGGCCTGTTTCCAGGCAAATCTTACAGCGCACTGTCTTAAGGCTCAATACCAGTTCATTTCAAATACCTCCCAGGGTTCAGATATTGATAGTTCCCACCCCCAAAATAATTTACAGATTTTTGCTTGACTTTCTGATTCCTGATATGTCAGATTTTTGCGACAATTCATACAGCAAGATTGCATGTTAAACGAGACACATGACCACTTCTTACCACACTTTGCACACTTGCAGACAACCCAACATAGGTGTCCAGAAGTATGGTGCTTTATACATGGTCAAACTATCCCTTCCTCCTCTTCTGGAGAAGTGCATTTACCAGTCTCGTTCCTTAATCTTACTCAAAGGTCTCTCGGTTCCGACGTCACAGTCCACCTTTCTGGGAAGATAGGTCCTTTTATTCTGCTACTGTGGGTCCATCCTTTCTCCGCTGTCCGTACTGCTGTATCTCTGGTAAGTAAAACAACAAAAGGGTCCCTCCCAGCGGGGCATTAATGATGTTTCTTTCCAGGTTTTGATCAACACCTGATCTCCAGGTTGGATTCGGTGCATGGAAATGTCCAAGGGAGGTCTCTATGAGACTAAGCCTTTCTTTCTTAGCTCCTGTCTTCTTTTAGTGAGTTCTAAAATATACTCCGTTAAGATTTTATCTTCGACTTTCAGGTGTTTTACTAATATTCCGAAATCATAAGGCATCCCATACAACATTTTAAAGGGGGATATACCAGTATCTGTTCTTGGTTGAGTTCTAATATGTAGTAACGCTAATGGCAAACATTCAACCCAATTCATTTTCGGCTCTACCCTTAGCTTGGTTAGATGTTTCTTTATCTCCCCATTCATTCTTTCTACTTTCCCAGAACTTTGAGGATACCAGGGAGTGTGGTATTCCCATTTTGTCCCAAATAATTTAGTTGTTCCCTTGATTATTTTGGAGGTAAAATGTGGGCCTCTATCTGCACATATCTTGGAAAAATCTCTTCCAAGAGAACTTTAATAACTGTTTTTGCTGTAGCTCTTACCACCGGAAAGGCTTCTACAAAGGTGATCAACCAAGACCAATAGATACTGATATCTCTCAACCTTCGGTAATTCAGTAAAATCCACTTGTATTTTCTCAAATGGTCTTTTAGCCAATTCACACCCTTCTTGTACCTTTTCTCTAAGTTGTCTCTTATTCACTTTGTGACAGGTTAAACATCCTTCTAAGAGCCTTTTTGCTAAACCGTATATCCCGACACAGGCATAGTTAGTTTCAAATTGATCTACAAGGGCTTGAATTCCTCAATGGGTTCTGCTGTGTAATTTGTTAAGTATGCCCCGGGCTAATTCTTTTGGAAGGATTTCCAAAGGTATGTACCACCTCAAAGGCATACTTGGAATCCATATAAATAGTCCCAATTTTATTCTCTAAAAGTTTTAGTGCTCTCAACATAGCATATAATTCACAGGCTTCTGCAGACCCAGCCGTATTCAATGGCCCCGATTCTCTTATTCGAAAAGTGTACCCATCCACGATGGCATATCCTGATTTCCATTTCCCTTCCACTACCCATGAGGAGCCATCCACAAAGAATTTTTCTCCTTAATCTAATGCTTCTTCTTCTAAATCTTCTCTTATTTTGGTCTGTAGATTTATTAACTGGAGACAGTAGTCTTTCTTTGGGCTCCCCGTATAAAAATTGGGCCGCATTTGGAATGGAAGTCATTTCCATTTCTAATCTAGGGGAGTTAATCAGAATTCCCTCCTACGTCAACAACCGACTGTCAGTAAGGCATTTATCAGCTCGTTGTTGCAACACTCCCCGGATGTTATGGGGGGTATATACTTTCAGTTCACCTCCTAAGGTGACTTTTCTGACCTCCTCTATCAATAATGCGGTTGCCACTACTACTTGCAGGCAAGTGGTCCACCCCCGCTTACAGGATCTAAGATTTTAGAATAATATCCTACAGGTTTTCTCTGCCCTGCCCATCCCTGGGTCAAAACCCCATATGTTGTTCTATTATCCACATTGATGAAAAGTTGAAAGGGTTTACGGATATCAGGTAAGATGAGGACAGGTGCTTCTATCAATTTTCTTTTTATCTCTTCCCAACGCCTCTGGTCCTCAGAGGTGCCTTTAACTAGTCCATTTTTAGTTAATTTCATTCATATAAAAATTTTACTTTATTACTATAATCCTCTATCCATTATCGACAGTACCCTAACAATCCTAACAATTGTTTTTATTTGCCTTTTATTAGTGGGTATTGTTAGAGACAAGATTCCCTTTACTCTTTCGGGATCTAATTTCTAATGCCCCTTTGTAAGCCAGTGCTCTAGATATTTTACTTCTTCTTCTGTAAACTTTAACTTAGATCTTGAAACCTTTAGTCCCTGGAGACTTAGAAAATGTAGCAACTTAATGCGTTCAGTTCTAACATCTTCTTGAGTTTTTCCAGCAATTAGTAAATAATCTACATATTGTATCAGAATCAACTCTTGAACTCAAATTCCAAAGTCTGTGGGCAGTATCCCTTTAAATTTGATATGCTATTGTAAGCAGCACACCCTCTACACAATCGACTTTTTGCTGACAACAAATTGTAAAAAATAGGGAAACCTCTGAGGTGTGATGTAGTTTTAGGAACGGAAGAGCAGCTTTCCCAAAGTTTAGGACAAGTACCAAATAATATTGCACAGCTTAAAATACAGTTATTGACGTTCTGACTTCAGTACAGTACAGCTTAACTGTGAATGTAAGGAATTAACATTTTGCATTGTGAGCCAAATTATTTGTGGCAGAAGGTCAAACATCACATAGAAAATTTAAACCTGGATGTTTTAAATGTCAACTTGTTACAGGACTTGTAAGCAAACTTTAAAAAGCTTAAAAAGCTGTTGGCCTCACTTTTGAGGGCTCAAAATACTCTTGCAAACCAACATTAATATTTCTGACCTATACAGGCCGTTCAACCCACTGTTCCCTAAAAAAGCTATCAGGCAGTAAGCATATTGTGAAGTACACATGTTTATTTAACATTCCTAAAATAAGTTGTATCTACATATTACATAAATGAATGAAGTCTTAATATAAAATAGAAAACTGCATTGACAGAGGAAATCAAAGTCCATATGGAGTTACTTATCGAAGACCTTTTGTTCATGAAATTTTACAGTCATTTCTATAAATGATCTCTTCCAAATTAGACGATTTTTTTTCTTTTCTCCTAATCCACACCATTTGGATGACTTTACAAACAGTGGTGTTCATTATAAACTTAAAAAACAGTTACAGCATCTTCTGGCACACAAGTGGCTGTGGAAAATGAGACAGTCTTTTTTTGTTCTTTCAGAGTGTTCTCTGCCATGCCTGCGGTTTCTTTCTGTTTGCTTTTTGTTCCATCCACTGGACTTCCAAACGGAGAGATGAATTTGATTTCCACTGGTGGAGGTGACCAACTAACTCCAAAAAACCCCTGTTCTCTAACAGCAAGACTATGGATAAGAATTAAAAGGCAACGACTCACGAGAAACTGAGGCTTCTACCTGTGGCTTCTTTCCCTCCCACCCCCCTCTAAAATCAACTACAAAGCTATTTAGGGGCAGTTACATGAGAACTGAAGAAATGGCAGGAAATAAATTTAATGCATTAACAACCCTGAGAGCAGTCTTCTACAAGAGGAAGTTCTGAAGGGGAATTAAACTACTTGGTTGGCTGCGGACATGCACACTGGGCATGATCTTGCCAAACGATCCATCGCTCTAGCTAGTGCGCTTCCAAAAGGAGAGATGAATCTTGTTTCCATTGGGGGAGGTGACCAAGGACCTTCTTTTCTTGTGGTTCTGCAAAGACAGAGAAGTATCAAATTGATTCTTTTATTACCAACAGTATTTAGTAGAGGAAAAGAAACCCCGTGGAGTTACAAAATCAATGCCAAGGAATTAGTTATGGCCTTCTTTGTAGACAGGATCAAGGCAGAAAAGGTACATCAAGAAGCTTCCTTCTGCTGTCATTCCTTGCCAGACTGTCCCAAGCATTCTCAGTCACTATTTGCATGAGCTTTCAGAGCCCCTCCCACCCCCCAGGTTTTAAGAGGCAACCCTCCTCAAACGCTTTTCCAGAGGGAACCGGACAACATGGCCAGAAACAAGAAGTTCTCTTTACTCGTTATCTGACCTTCTCCTGCATTCTATAGGGAACTAAAGACCATAAGAGTGTGGTTTCATAAGGTGGAATAAGACCTTAGATAGACAGATAGACAGACAGGCAGATAGAAGAGCGCGCCATCGTTGCAAAGAGTAGTGCCCACTTGCCCTTTTCTCTCCCATCCCTCTTCTGTTTCCATTAGAAAACTAAACCCCTAAGTGGGGAAAACAGTGCCCAGCAGACCAGCAAGCTGCACAGGCTCAGAAAGTCAGAGCAGAACTGTAGAGCTAAGTGAGGAAGAGGCAGTTCGGTGGCTAAAAGCTGAATCGCTAGCACGACAAAGGAATGCAAATAAGTGCTCAAAAAGAATTTCATACTTGCTTGCTTTCTTCCTTTCTGATTTTGCAGCTCTCCCTCTCTTGAGTTTTTGCTTTCCCACAGACTCTCGGGAGTTGGTATCCTCCTCCTCTTGACTTGGAAGCTCCTGTGTCAAGGCAACAAAAACTTTACTCGTGCACAAGTTCTTACACTTCTACAGAACACAAATGAATGTTTCTTTCATGAAGAAGTCATGACAGAGTGATTCCCAAAAGCATGACAGTTTCTCTCCACAAAAACAAACCTTCCATCTCAAATTCTCCTACCATCCTACAAGTTGAAAGTCTGCAATTAAGAGGTAGCCCACCAAGTAAGTTTAAAGAAAGCTACTCTGCCTTTTGTTAAAGGCAAAGCAACACTTCCTAATTCTTGACCTACACAGATTCAACGGTGATTTTTGTCGCTAGTTTCCATGAAGGAAAAAAATAATCAAATCATTTAGCTGATTAATTTCAAGCTCTCTTTCGATATACTTTCAAGGAAAAAGGCAAGGCCTTGCTAACTATGATTTGAAAAAGCAGTACAGAGCAAAAGTTAAGAACATGAGACAACCAGTGGTTTGCTTACTGGTTCTTTCACAATTCGGGAAATGCTAGACACACTTTTTTCCCCTCGACCTCAAAAGAGGGGGCGAAAAGACAGGTTGGGAAGACAAGTCCGGGTCTAAATCCTGAAGCTGCCCAGGATGGTCTGCTTCCCCAGCTAAGAGAGGTTGGTCACTAGGCTGCGCCTCTTCATCCCTGACTGTATTTTCAGCAAATTGTACCTTAAGGTTTTTCCGTTTTCTTGCACTTCTTCTGGGACTGGCTGCCGTTTTTATCTCATGAGCAGTGTCAATCTGGCCCGTTCCTTGACACAGAGATGCTCCCAGTGCTGCACTATCTTCAATCCCCTGAAGTTAAAAAAGGTCTGTTAAGGCAATATTCATTACCAAACAGACTAACTTCAAGTTGAGCTAGATGAAACCGAGGACAGTGAAATGCTGCTTTTCCTTTCAGATCACCACTGGGTGTAAAAAGTTAAGACACGTACAAGGTACTCTCTGCTACAGATAACAGTTCATGTGTTGAAGGGATAGAAGAGAGCATTCAGTGCTCCATTTCTGGTGTTTCTCTTCACGAGTAACGATTTGCCCCCACTCGTGGACAAAGTGAGCGGCTTTACAATACAAGCTGCATACACAACTGCCAGTAATCATCCCATTGCAGTACCTTCTGGACCGACTACTAATCCACACGGAGTGACCGACTCTGCACCTAATGGGGCAAAATGTCCCCAACGTCTGAAGTTTCAGTCATGAGAGGTGTGACCGCAACACTGCGCCAAACTGGCCAGGTATCACATCTGGCATCTCGACACTGCGCTTTCAGGAATCACTTGGATTACACGAGACAACACGTATATTTTAACTACCTCCACCTCGTGCTTTCTAGTTCCCTGTACCGAGCAATTCTTCTTTCCTTCTAGATCCACGTGAGATACTCAGGCTTTTACAGTGAGAACAAAAGTAGTATCTGTGACTTATTTCCAGTGACTCCGATGGTCAAGAGAATTTAACCCCTGTGTAAGCACCTTTGCCCAGCCCTCTACGTTATCGTGCTAGCCAACGATGGCAGAAGGAAGAAGCCCCTCTGCAGCAGTCTCCATAGAACCGGCTCGTTTTCTTGCCTCCTGCCTTGTCCAAAGTTGCCAAAGCATCCTATGATAGTAACACACCATGCTTCACAACTAAACTCAAGACATACTAGTCTGCCATAAGCTTTCCTTTCATGCTTACAAATCTACAAACAAGAGAGCAGTGACTACTTTGTCCTCAATTCAGTGAAGGCAGACGAGCCAAAAGCAGGTGTTTACATCTAAATCAGGACAAAACAGTTATAACGAAAGCAGAAAAACCTTCCCCGTACTGCCACACGAATGACTGCAGAAGCTTTGTGACCGTCTCATGTACCCGCTGCCTTCTTCCCATCACAAATTTCCCGTCTACACCATAAGGGATTTACGTATTCCCAAGTCTGTAACCCTCTTCTCTACAGTGTCATCCTAAATCCCAAAGCCGAGACAGCTAAATAAGTGACTGCCCATTTAACTTCATCTCAAATGTGGGACACTGAAAAGCACTTTCTCTTACTTAAGACCAATCTATTTGTGCTACGCCTTCCCTTCAGTTTGCATTTCACTCCTAACTGTTACTAACAATTCATGGTGGATGTCTTCTGAAGAACTCATCAGCGCCAGCAGAAGTGAGAACAATGGGGAAGAACCTGGGACAACTGGAGAATCACTAGTTCTAATTTTCAGTCCATGTGAACAACCTTTCAAAATTCATATTTTACAAAGTTCAGATGTTAAAAAATGTAGTTTAAGAAAAAAAAAAAAAAGACTTTTAAGTAGCTTGAAGTATCTTGATGCTGAAATTAACTCATTACGGGGAATTCTGTTTATGTTAATAAGAGAGTAAACAATCTCAGCACCTAAATCATTCCGACAATGAGTTTGGTTCCCACAGCATTTTGTCATTTGGTAAACGGCCCCCAGTATCGAAAAGCTGCACTCCCCAACTTTTTGTGTTGTCTTTAACAATTAAACGACTTCTTTTATTAAGTCAAATAAGAAACTTTTAAGTTCTAACAAACCAAACGAATGTATGGTTATTTTAAAAAATAGTTTAGGCGCTTTTGTTTTTCCTACTACAGCCCTCAAAGGCCCCAGTCTTGACGGGTTCTATTCGGTGTTAGAGGTCCACAAAACGCATAGGAGAAAAACAGAACTGCCCTTATGTAATGAGGCTTTAACTTGCGTTCACCAGCTAAAGAAACTGAGACCATTTTGGGTGCCTTCCAATTGTCAGTAAGACAGGACTGTCCTCCATTTGCAAAGAGTTTTTCTGTTTTGTCGAAAATGGGAACATAGTTGACTTACATTCATTTCCTCAGTTTTAGGAAAACTGTTAGAAACAGTTATTTCTTCCTGTGGAAAAGGAATATTTCCTTCAACTTCAGCTGCTTCCTGCCTACATTCTTGGGGAAATCCATACACTTCTCCTCAAGGCGATTTCCTGAATGAGTACTGACCACATGCCAATGTTAACTCACTTTCTTCCATGCAATATAAAGAAGTGTACTTCCCAAAGCTATGGGACAATGTGCACACAGCAATTTAATTAGAACTCAGCTTCCCCTCTTCAAGACTGGTCCTAACGCGCTGCTTCCAAAAGGACTGTATATGCAATACTCACGCGCACACTGAAAATATTCCACAAGGTGAATGCAACAGTGTTTCCGTTAAATTCTTTGGTGGCTTCATTTCACACCAAGTTTACCGGCTTCTGGTGTGGTCGGTTGTTGTTGCTGGCTTTTTTAAAATACAAACCTTAACCACAGGAGGAGTCTCAGGTACATTCAGCTCTGATGCTCCCGCGAATTTCTTGTGTGAGACGGGACCACACATATTTGATCCAAAGGGGCTGGATGCCATGGATGAAGTAGGTGGTCTGCATGGGAACTGCCAGCTACGAGCCCGCACGGGAGAACACGAAGGAACGGGACGGCCCACCAAATCCAGCAATCTGGAAGATTCACAATTTAAAAGATGAAAAGTAATAAATAAATGGGGGGAAAAAAAAAATCACGCTGCGGTCAAGAAATCTGACACGACACATAACAAAAACATTCCAGGAACAAGAAATACAGGTGAACCCTCCCTGTTCAGGTGATGTATCAGGCCCAAGAACAAGTTACAGGCATCTTCTAGTTTCTTAAGTATTTTGGTACATCTCATGCTTAATTTCCCAAACCACTGCCACTGAGGAGAGAGGAATCCCTTGCAAATTGCGCAAGTCAGGTCAGTCTCACGCCAGAAGAAATATCATCTGCATTGCAACACTGGCACCACTTCACATTCTCCCCTCACTTGTGTGCCCAAGTTGACCTTTTCTTTCACAGAGACAAAGCAGAATGCAAGCACTTGGAAAACACAGAAAGTCTACACACACACATCCATCCATCCACATACGAGAAGCAACACCTTTTGGAAAAATTCATGCTAGATCTACTATACCTGGAACATTTTTGTGAAGATTTTGTAATTGGTGTCCCAACAAATGCATCGTGCAACTCTGCATCACGGGGAGTTGATGTTGTGGCTGGCGGTTCTGTAGCTCTAGGACTAGAATTACAAGGAAAATGTAACTGACTCCCATTCCCCTGAAGTCCACACATACCAGAATTCAAGTTTATTTGACCATGCCACCCATAGGAAAATCATCGGACAACCGCAAGCCTCTTTCCTGCTCATTAGAATTCTGCTTAAGTTGATGTAAAAAAGACAGAAACGAAGCAGCAACTGGGCAGGAAGCGGTAAAAGATTACTATTCAATCCCACGAGCAAGTCTATCAAAATCTGTACAACGGTACCTTAGTGGTAATCAAAGTTTTTGTGTCAGCCCTCTTAAATTCTGTAAACACATTCACCATAATGGCAATGTGGTATGTATGTGTGTGTGTATATATTCATATATCTGTATGTATTTGCATAAGTGAGATTTTCATAGCAGAACTCTCTCTCCAAATACTCCTTATGAAGGACAGTTTCTCAAGTGTTCTATATTGTACGTGCAAAAAACCCAAAGTTTTACGCAGGTGCACCTTCCCTCCAAAACACTCACATAATGCAAATGGATTTTTCTCTCTCTCTCCACACATGTAGCTCAAGACTGTGACAAAAGGCTGCTTACCCATCGCGTTGGGAGAAACTGGGTTTCTGCTCATTTCCTTCCCAGAATTTTCTAATATTGGCCAATACACGACTGAGGAAATTTTCTCTTTTACACACATTTCCCACATGAGCTTGTTTCATTATTGTTGATAATGGCTTTGGTCTTGAGTCTGTAAAGCAAGAAGGGAAACATATCAGGCTTGTGTAATCAAAGTGACGGTGAGTTGTCCACTCTATTCCCTCTGCTAAAAGTTACCTTCTCTTAAGACCAATGAAGGCAAACGGTAAGGCTTGGCTCTCTCAACAGCCAGCTTCCTTTCAATTCGAGGAAGGATCTTGCCAGATTGGGCTACTGCAGAACTTCTGGCAACTTTAGAAAAAAAGAGAACAAAAAAGAAATGAATCAAAAATTTCAAACTCAAAAAATATGTCACCTTAAAAGAAGGCAAGAAGTATTACCTTCAGACGTCCAACGTTTAATGCATCCTCTCAGAAGTTCTGCAGAACCTGTCTGGACAGCAGCTGACAATACTGCTTCCACCTGCTCCTCCTAAACATAACAGACAGAATAAAATGAGAATCTTACCTACTTTCAGCACCTGAACCATCAACGGTGAATGTTTGTTTCTAGCTGTATACTCAGTCAGACATCACAAAGTCAATTTGGAGACATGCGAGTCATTCCACATTCTTTGTCTTAATTTGAGCCACAGGCTGGACTGCTCCTTGGTCTGAGGAGCACAGTAACTTTTCCTCTGACATTTCAACTTACTGAAGGCTAATTCTGATCTTTAGATCCATGCCTCTGCAGTACAGGCTTCATGCACTGACTTCCACTTAGCTCTTTTCTGTAACATCCTCTGCCACTCCCCATTACGCATTCCGTGCGTGTAAGGTTGCCATCAGGAGTGCAGGAAGGGTGAAAGGTTTCTCCATAAACTTTTACTTTGTTCTTTTGGGGGTTTTGTTTAGTTGGGTTTTTTTAAAGACATTCAAAAGCATTTTCCCTTCTAGGCAAAATCGTTACATTCCAAGGGATTTCTACACAGTGGAATACACATGTGATATTTCCATCTTTTTCTGAAAACTGGTTGCAGGCAAGGAAACACACCAAATGCTATTCACAGTGGCAAACAAAACTGCAAACCAAGCTTCTCGACCCTACTGCTGCAATTTGTCTCACTAACATTCCAAAGGAATCCCTGCTCAAATGCATAACAAGTCTCTGAACGGCACAGTCACAATCCAGCAAAGGCTATTAAAAAATAGACGGGCTGTTCATCACAAAGACTCCATCTCTCATGAAGCTCTTCAGATGAGAGAGAACGGTCAGTGCCAAAGGAAAACCTGTGACAGAGGGGGTGAAGTCACTATGGCGGGATAAAGCAGACAGAAGGCAGTGAGCGTCATGAGATAAAGGTGATGACGGTGTCGCAGCAACAAGGGGGCAGTCTAAGAGGAGTACGTTGGGCTACTGTAGCACGAGGCAAAGGCCGCGGAGGTGAAGATCTGCTTTCACCTGACACCAGTAATCCTTTGCCACAGCTCTCTTCCTTGGAAGCAAACGGTCGTGTGTAGTGCAGCAAGCTGACGTTTGCAACAGCTCGCATCCCAGCGAGACACCCCCATCGTCAGCTACTGCACTAAACTTCATGCTGCGAGAAACTGATGGGGATGAAGGTTGCTCTGAGGGAAAGAGGCTTGATGTTGCGCGTGACCAGCACTGAGCGCACGCTTCCTTGTGCGTGTCTGTGGCCCAGAATTAAGAGACGGGTCTCTAAAGACAAATCTCTTAGGGCTGTTCCCAGTCAAACTCCGTAGTTTGCGGCTAAGCATACTATTTTTCTGCTAACTCCAGCCAACACTCGTATTTCAGGGCAACTGGTAAATAATACGAAAACCACGTTATCATGTCTTGTAGCCTCTCCAGCCCCGCCAAACCAGAGGGCTGTATCTCCCCCTTGATTCCCTCATATGCGCTCACCTGGCTCAAACTGGATGGCTGGACATCGACGAGTCTTGGAGACAGCAAGCCAGCTACCAGACACCTGTGGTAGCTCTCACCAATGGCTTCAGTCATTGAAGGGACAGATTTCTTCAAAAAATTCAAGGTCTGAAACGTCAATCCAAAACTACTGATAAAGGCCGCATTGTTAGTCGGTCACTAAGGGCCTGGGTAACCGCTAAGAGAAATTATAGAAACGTCCCCTTAAACTGTCAGAAAGCCTGCATCAGGAATGTGCTTTGGCTTAGCCATCTGAGTAAGCGTTACTATGCCGAGTCTTAAAGACAGCAGCCAAACTAACAGTTACAGTTTATTTTAAAAATCCCGTGAAACAAAAGAGCAGCCCTTGCAATGATTAAGTGTTTTCTAGCTTCTCTCTCAATACACACGCCTTTCTTTTTCCCTGACAACTGACACAAAATGCATTCTATAGCAGCTAAACTAACACACAACTGTGGAAGATCCTTTCGATGCTTGTTTGTGCAGAAGCTGATCCACGTTGGAAATATTTAGAGAGCTCAAACTCAAGTCAACATTATTTGTCACAATCTGGGCAGTGGCTCGGAAGTTACAACTGGGCCAAGTTTGGGAGAAAAAAAATTTCCGTTCTTCTCAAACAGTTAAGTAATTTCTCATTTTCTCCATTCTGGCCCCCTTTTTTCAAGTTAATCGGGGATAAAAACCCTAACTCAAGACTACGCAGGCAGTTTGACCGATGGCTTCTAAAGAAGTAACAACTTTCCCCGACTTCCACAACATTTCTGTTCTTGCTCCTAGAGCAACATTGCATTCCTTTCTAGACATCCAATCCCTGATCATGCTTCCACAGGAGACCCTGGTGGTTTTACAGTCCCAAGAGCGGACCTAAAGCATGAGCATTTGCATAAATCTGGTGACAGGCTACAATTGCAATTACGCGTGTGGATGGGCAGGAGGAGCATAAAATGGTCTCGGACACTGAAAGCAGTGCAACAGAAAGCTTAGAGAATGTCACGAGGTGGATGTTTTCAACAGAGACAGAATAAAAGGTCACCTCCTTCTGGAAGCTGGTGCAAGTCATGTGAACAACTCCGGAGTTCAGCAAGCAGGTGCCATCTGCAGAAACAACAAACATTTGACAACCTTCCAGACTCTCAGTTATGTTATGACCAGTTTACATTGTTTACACAGCAGTATCTGGAAAGATAGAACTGAGTACTTTGAGCTTCAGTTCCAAGTCATTTCCTTCTATAACCAGCACCACTTCACAGGCTACATTACAAAAGGAGCAAAACTCCGCAGACTGCCAGATATATTTCACAATAGGAAATACCTTGTTAGTACAACGTCATCAGAGTTGGGTTGGGGGAGTGTGGGGGGTTGGGTTGGGTTTGGTTTTTGTGTGACAGACAATGGACAAGAGAACCGAGAGATAGTATTTGATCTCATTTTAAGCTTATCGCTCTTAAAAGCGCTGAAATACCTACCAAAAGTACAGGCACTCGGATTAAAAAACTGCTCCGGTGGTGGATAAAAAGGAGGAACTTCCCGACGTAGACTGCGCTCATGTACCACAATATCCAAAAGGAGCTCGGGAGAAGTCATGCTTGTTACAGTCTCCAGTGACCACAAAGCAAAATAGGGGCAATCTTGAAGGAACTCTTCTGGCCTTAAAGAAAACAAGCGCGTCAGCTAAACGCCGACATTCAAATGAATTATTTGCAGGGATATTGAAAGCAACTTAATCAAGATCTACCTTAGCGAGTCTGGCATTTGAGCACGATACCAGCTGTTAATGTCAAATACACCCAAATAAGTAGATGGTTTGCCTTGACCATATGTTTGCACTTGCCAACTGAAGACTGCTACCCTGATGTCAGGATATATTGCTGTAAAAGAGAAGACATTGTTTTATTTGCAGAAAATAGGGTAGATCCACTATTTTTAAAACAACGCTTTCTATTTTGGCTTAATTTTGTTCTATCACTCATGAAACACAACACTTACTAAGAGTAGTGAAAAAAATTACAGAGCAGCAAACATCTCTGCGACAGGTTTCAGTCATACTGCCCCTTTTGCTTATTCAAATTGCATCTGTTCTAAGCAAAGTCAAATACACAATTATTAGCTAATTAAGTTCTCCATACATGAAGAGCTGATCAAGATGTTTAGCTAGATGAACAGTTTAGCAAAAAAAGCATACTAGGAACACATACATTGCGACTTTTAGAAAGCATACAAATAACTGTCATATATGCTTGTCTCACACAGCTGGCATTATTCATTTCCAGCTTTGACTCAATGATGAGTTTTAAGAATAGCTCCTTTCCATGCATATTCTGAATGAAAGACCACAATTCTCACACCAAATAAATAAATAAACCCCGACAAACCAGAAATTGGAATAGAGATTTTAACATAAACTATTCACAACATTCACACCTCCACGCTTACACACACAACACCAGTTCTCTTAATCCAAAGGCATTTCAGATGAAGACCCTTAAGATCAAAGCCCCTTAAGATCATTGAGTCCAACCACTAACCTAACAGCGACAGGTCTCTTACATACCTCCAGGGATGGTGACTCAACCATTTCCTGGGCAGCCTGTTCCAACGCTTTACAACCTTTCCCGTGAAGAATTTGTTTCTAATACTCATTCTAAACCAGACCTGGCACAACTTGAGCTCATTTCCTCTCATCCTGTTACTTGGGACAAGAGACTGACCCCCACCTCGTTACAACCTCCCTTCAGGTAGTTGAAGAGAGCAAGAAGCTCTCCCCTCAGCCTTCTTTTCTGCAGGCTAAACAACCCCAGTTCCCTCAGCCGCTCATCGCAAGACTTGTGCTCTACACCTCTCACCAGCTTCGTTGCCCTTCTCTGGACATGCTCCAGCACCTCAAGGTCTTTCTTCCAGGGAGGGGCCCAAAACTGAACACGGTCTTCAAGCTGTGGCCTCACCAGTGCCGAGTACAGCGGGACAATCCCTTCCCTAATCCTGCCGGTCACACTAGTTCTAAGACATGCCAGGATGCTATTGCTCTTCTTGGCCACCTGGGCACACTGTCGGCTCCTATTCAGCTGCCTGTCGACCAGCACCCCCAGGTCCTTTTCCACCAGGCAGCTTTCCAGCCACTCTTAGAATCATAGACGAGCGACACCCGGGCACTTGACCCGACCTGGCCAACAAGTCGATTTCATACAACGAACATCACATTCAATATCAATTAGAAACTTTGCTGTGAAGTGCTCTCTCTCCCTCGATGGCTGTGATCCTGAGAACTTCTTCCCCAAGCTTGTACTGTTGCATGGGGTTGTTATGACACAAGCGTAGGATCTGGCACTCGGCCTTTGTTGGACCTCAGACCATTGGCCTCAGTCCGGCCAGCCAGCCTGTCCACATCCCTCTGTGGAGCCTTCCTACCCTCAAGCGGATCAAGGCTCCCACTCAGCTTGGTGTCCTCTGAAAAATTCTTGAGGGTGCGCTCCATTCCCCTGTCCAGATCATTAATAAAGGTAGGTATTAAAGACATCAGGCCCCAGTACTGAGCTCTGGGGAACACCGCCTGTGAGGGACTACCGTCTGGATGTAGACACGCAAACAGGTTTGAACAGGGCAAAAAGAGATTCAGATTATAACATTCCAAAGCAGTGGAGAGAATGATCTTATTGTTCCAAGGTGACAGCTGAAGGAATAAAATGCCTGACCAGCAGTATACAGATGACCCCACCATACATCGCTAGAGCATGTCAGCAAGCGTGAAAACTCACCTAGTTTTTACCTGAAAGAAGTCCCACATAACTTAAGCACACGGTGTGTCTTTTTCAATAATCCCAACAATCTAGTCTGTATAGATATTTAAGGCTTTCAGACCCTGTGGCCAGAACAGCATCCATTGCTTACATTCCAAAACCACGTATTTTAAAATAATCAAACACGGACATCAGAACAAACCTTCATTAATGCTATCCTCTCTGTCAACAGGGCTGAGAAATTTTTCTACGGTCTGACAGCTGAGTAATTTAATACTGCTGATCTGCCCTCTCAAGGGAAAGACTCCTCCCGTGAGATCTAAAGTGTACCTCTCGTCACAGTTTTTCAAACCCTGGGGAAACAACAGAAGAGACAAAGGGTCATTTTGAGATAAAAACACACATTATAGCTAAATATGAAAGACACTCTATATCTCATATAATAAGCATATTTTACCGTCTATATTTCCCGTGAGCTTATTTGTGACGATAAATAGAAACTACAAATGACATGCAAGAGAATTCAGTGTCAAACCCCAACAGGTAAGTTTGGCGGTACAGACCAGGCACATTTTCAAACTCTAGCATTTCCCTAACATTATTCAGATCTAAATGTGTTTTGCAGACTTCCTTGCAATGTCAAGGTTTCTTTATAAACCTAAATATATATCTACAAAGAGACATCTGAAATAACGCAGCACGCATGCACACAAAGCTCTTTCCTCCATGTCTTGGTCACAGAACTGATGAAGTCAGAGAAGTCACGCCATCGCAGCAGCTAAAGCTCTGTCGAGAGGTATGATCTAGAGGCACATCGCCAGAGTCAACGCACATCCCTCGCTGGGAACTACGAGAACTTCTTACTGATGAACAATCTTCTTTCAAACCACATAAGCTCCTGCCACCTCCTCTTCTCATCTTGTCAGAGACTGATTAATGGGTGAATTGGGTGAAATGGGTGAATGGCCCTCAGGTCCTTCACCGAGCACAGCCAACAGCAAAAGGGGAAAACAGAGAGGACATGGGATGCACGTGGCCAAGGCATTTAGGATCACAAAGCACTACAGAGTAAGCAAACTGCTTTGAGATACACTGAAACCCCGGCAGGATTGTGTTCAACCCCTGATGCCACCAGTTGCTAAGTAAGCATTAACTAAAATGAACCGTCTTTCCAAACACAGCATTGGTTCAAACTGTCTGCTGTATGGTGCAAGACTGGGCATACTGTGGACACCAAACAAAAAAACAACAAAAATCCACAATCACCAAAAACCAACCCAGAAACAGATCACACCACGTTCTACCCAAGTTTCCTAAAACTTTCCTAAACTAGCATGAAACAACACGTTCCCATATGATCTTATAACATACATCTAATTCACCTGAGAAGAGACAAGCTTTCTCTTCATAGTTCCAGGAAATGTTTCAAATAAATATCAAGGCTGTCTAAAAACAGTTATAATTACAAAAAATTATGGTTTTCATTCCTAATAAAAAAAAAAAAAAGGCTAACATTTGCTCTGAACCCTGCAGAGTCCATTCTGTTTTCTCAGGCACCTTTGGAAATAACAGACGTGCAGAGGAGATAAGGAAAATGAAAACCATCTCTCTGAAAAACTGATGTGAAGCATAGACAAAGAGCCTCATTTTTGGTACAGAATGAATGATCACTACACCCAATTTTAATAAAAGATGTTGTCCTGAACGAGACATCCACCACTCCAAAAGACAGTTTCATCAGGTAAAGTCCTAAAACTCCAGAAACCTGTCAGAGACTAATTTTAAGAGCTAGAAATTTAGACTTTCATTCATATATGAAGAGCCAGTCCTCCACAAAGAGGGCGCAGAGGGGAAGGGCAAAATAATACCAAACAATTCCTGCCTAAGACAACTTCTGAAGCAAAGCAGTCTATTTGAAACTTCCCACACTGGGGCAAGCAAATCCCACTTAAGGAACTCCATTGTATGGAAGAGATGAAGGAGGGACTGTATCGACCAGTAAAATAGGAAGAGAGTTTTCAAATGAGATGCACCGGTCACACTCCGATATGAAAGTAGACACTTTTCTGCCAGTGAGGATGGAAAGAAACTTGTCTCAGACAGCCGTGTAGGCAGACGGTCATGTGGTACCGACCAAGCTGTGATTCCAAGGAAGTGTTCTGGGACTAAAAGTGCCCACGGTAGAGTACAGATCCTGGCCTAATGCACCTTTTGGGGTTTGTCCTGTTGGGAATATGCAAGACAAAGGATCAAAATAGGAGGAAAGACTTGCTCTGAATTAAGATTACTTTCCCCTCAGAAAGGTTTTGGAAGATTTCCGAGCATACTACTGAATAGAATTCTACATTACACAGATGCGCCCTATATCTGCTACATACCAGAGATATAATGATACCTCACCTGCATTTGAAACGCACCACCTTTGGAGCCAGCTTGTACATTTCTGTATTCTCTTCTGAACAAGTCATCCCACTGTTTACTGTATTTACATATTTTGCTGGCTCTGAGAGTGGATTCAATAGGTAACCCAGCCAAAGAGAAGAACAAGTTATCTTTACAGCTACAAGGTTTCAGGATCATCAACACGTAAGAGACGCTGTAGGTACATTTCATGTGAAGTACAGCCGACAGAGCTCAAAAGGAAACCAAGAAACTAAATCCAAAGATCAGCAAAGAAGAAACAGGTATAGATGACCGTCTTTGGAGAAAGGGAGACAGACGGAAGCTTATTCAAGTCTGCAGGTTGGTTAAACAAAGCTATTCGAGGCCCTGTCTTTTCTTCCTACATGCCCTCAATTTGCTGTTTAAGAATAATTTTATTTGTAAAAGCTGCTTCCTCTTCAGGAATTGAATTGATAGGGGCTCTTTGCAGACGAATCTAGTTGCAACACACGACACTGCAGCACAAAATTGTACGCCTTGTTTTCAAAAAGCATGCACAAAGGCCAGGCCCAAGAAGACTCAGCAAAAGACTACTTTTTTTTCCAGTCAGCTCTGAATTTTGATGGTCAATATTACCCCTGCGAACTCAGCTGATGCTCACCCACAGAAAATAACTCTTCTTTTCACACACGTGCATGTCTTACCTCATACATGAATTGTCCTGATGCCAAGCACTTTCTGTCACCAAATGTTAACTGCAACAGATGTAAACTCAGCGCATCACCTTCGCTGAAAAGGGTATCAATGAGGAAATTTGATTACAAAGATGCTTTATAATCCTCATAATCATTTCATTAGTTCTAGACCAACGTTTTCTTAATAGCACGCTCTTGCTGACAAGTAAAACAACGCTTCCCAAAACACAGTAACTGGCCACATTTAGCCACTAAAATACATAAGAGGACATTTTGGCACTAAAAGCTCCAAGGGCAAATGCTAACCATACATTTTGAAAGCTTTAATACGTTGCATGGACTAAAAATTGTTGGATAGACTTCTTCACAGCCAAGAGGTCTCGATCACAACTGCTTTAAAGTCAAACTCAAAAAGACTGCCGCTCTTGGAACGGCTGAGCTGATGCTGAAAGAGAGAGAGATCTTTCTCCCCTTCCCTTACCACCAAAGTTCCGGTCCCTCTCCTGCACCCACTGCACCCTCCCGCATTCGGATGTGATGCAGTCGTCCAGCAGGAAACCATTGACTTCTCTGCTGAATCCTTCCCTCCAGGTGAGCTGAACTGGCTCACGAAGGCTCACTGGCTCATGACTGCCGAAGCTGGCACAAGGCAATTGCCAATATTGTCACCGCCCTCCTTTAGGGGCAGCGGGCTGTTGTATCGGCACCTTTAGTCTTCTAGATCTGCAGCCTCAACTGCTTTTAATGGTATTTTAATACCATGCTGGGAACATCAAACAAACCGTGAAACAGTCAGCAGGAAATAAAAGGAAATCATTTAAGAATGCAAGCAAAAAAATGCAGCCACAGTCGCTTTGCCTTCTTTCTGAAGGCGGGAACTACCGGTCCCTCTTCACATCTCTTAAAGCCTGTAAAAATTGCATTGTCAGCTTAAAACCTTCCCTACCTGACAATCTCCTGCATAGCTCAAGAAAAAAAACAAGTATACCTGTATCGACTGTATGCCGACAAACATATTAAAAAAAAAATAAAATTCAGTGGCTCACAGTAAGTGTTTATTCACCTTTCCTGTGTAGACCGAACAGCCCACAAGTAGCAACAATCGTGAGGATCATTCTCAGACTCTTGAAAAGTGACAGCATAGACAGGAATCCTTCCTCCTTCAAGCTGAGAGTGGTGCCTACAACGTTAAAAAAAAAAAAAAAAGAAAAAGAAAAAAGAAAAGGTGAGCCTACCGGCCCTAACTGTTTGTAGAAGGGTAGCAGCTTCTTCCATGAAAAGAAGACCTTACGAGCTTATCCTCAAAGTACAGAAGGTCATACTTCCATCTCAAACAAGTGAGTCAAGGAAGAGACAACTGTATATGCAACAGTCAAGAGGTGAGGAAACTCCTGTCCAGCAAACGCAATAACCTGGGCTTATGTCCTCCTCTGCCTCAGGAGGAGGAACATCATAAAGGATTACTTCAGCAGCCAGGCAAAAGATTGCTCCTACTGTTGTAGCCTACTTCAATATTGAACTTCAGATGCAGCATATCTTCTGAACAAATTTAAAACAGTGCCAAACACAAGTAGCTTCTCATTTCTTGGACTACACAAAGCATTTTTCTTCCAGACTTGTGAATCTTATTCGTACCTTCACAGTCCATTCTTGCCACCTAATTATTCCTCCACTGGCTATGCATCCAACAGCTTCTGGTGAGTCGCTGCAGATGTGCTGAAGTGAATCCCTGTCTGAAGCTGGCCAAATATTTCAAGTGAGATTGCTCTTTGGCAGATCTTAAATCACCTCTTAATTTTTCTTACTTATAAATTTACACCTCCCTTATTCTCACTGCCAAATGTTGCAAGCAAACTTTCATTCACATGCATCGTTGCCTCGGAATGGGTCAATCTCTGATTTCAGCCAAAGCTGACGTGGAGGAAAGAATATATTTTCAGACACAGATCAGCTACTGATTTTTCGTCTCTCACTTGTTTCCTCCTGCACATTTTAACGACTAGCATCACCAAAATCACACCACTAACATACTTCAGCCTTTCAAAGTATGCCCTAGGTGCAGTTACTGGATCTGAAGAGTTCCTCAAATCAGTTTCATCAAAATACGCACACAGGGAAATTTCACTGAATACTACTGGTAGAACAGACTGTCTGATAAAAATCGGCTCTATCGCATCCCAACTGCTTGACGTGGAAAGCATGCTTCTTTGGGTTACAATTCCTCAATCCACAGGCACAATAAGGAAAACAATCCCAGTGCACGCAGGAGAAGGCCATCCACTTAATGCAGGTATGACTTAAAAGGTATTGCAGAAGAGGATTTCTACACATTCCAAGATTGTACTCATACTGGGTTCAGTCCCTGAAAAAGTCCTCTTTAAATTCACATACTTCCTTACGCAAAAAATGGAGACCGCTGCCCCTCCAGGCGTGGCCAAGGGTAAAGGCCTACTTACTCCCTCTTCAAAGTCTTCATGTTCCACAGTGACAGGTAGCCGTCTGAAAAACCCACAGCGAGCTGATTGCTTCTGCTTATGTAGCACAGGGTTGACACTGCTGTTCCGGAAGGATTTTCTAAATAAAAACACAGACGTCTCCCTTCTCTGGTCACAGCTTCTCTTCTCTGTGGGACTTGAGCAGGACTTCTAGTGACAACTTCCAGATCTACACACACAAAACAATGAATGCGTGATGCCATTTAGCGTGCATTTTATACGCTGACGTCACAAAACCCATAATCTAAGTCGACCGTCCCAGGCAAAATACCAGTTTATGCAGCACTTTTTTTGCCATTTCCATTTTGTACGTCTTCAAAGAAGACTCTCTGATCGGACACGTATTCTCACTCGTAGGCAAAAATCAAGTAGAAGCGTAACCTTCATAGACAAATTCCTCTTGGACTCCATACATCAGGAGTTTGGGCCTCACAGTGAAGCTATTTGAAGTGACACCAACTCCTGAAGCCACTGTTGTAATAGTTAAAACAGTGGGTGCAATCTGAATACACCAATCAGAGATTTCATTCATCCAAATGCAGGGGTTTTGACAAGTTGGATTTTTTTTAGAAAACAAGCCTAGAATTTGCCCCAAGTCACTTAAGACGAGCCAAAGAACGTTCCCAAGAAATAGGGCACCTCCGACACAACTTCCTACCAGGCAGCTGCACTGACTCAGATGGTAAAACTCCCACACCTCACTGGCAAGAACCATAGTGACACAGCGATCTCGGTGGGAGGGGGCATTTATAACACTAGAAGGAGTAATCAGCCACTCCTAGCTTTAATCAGTTCAGGACTATACAATGTCAGACCGCCACCTGCAGTCAGTACTCACAAATGTCTGCACACTAGTATCTTCAAAGCGGGATGCATACTGCTTCTTTAAAAGACACACATTTTCTTACACCTCAATTCATGTTTAAAAACTGAAGCTTACCCAATGCTTCGATATCGTTCTCACTGCAAGACAAGTCATCCAAACAAAGGTCAACCAGAAGTAGATGACCAACATCTGTAGCCACTGCTGCCACTCCAAAGAGCCATTGCAGGCTCTGATGAAGGTGCTGAGTGCTCACACTGGCTCCTCCGTGACTCGTTATGGGCTCTATAGCAGTTACCTGCAGGAAAACTACAAGTTAATATTTCAGCTGTTTGACAACCCAAGTCGAAATCATTCAAAAGGGAAGCCAGAACTGGCACATCACAAACAAGAAAGTAAATACAGGAGCATAAGACTTAAAAACAAAGCATGGTTTCCGATTCTATCAAGGAAAAAGAAAACAGCCCTGTACAAAATCTCTTATTGCCTTCCCTTTACTGTATTTCCTACAGCTATTTCACGGAATTAACTTCAACTGAAATGGTGCAGTCTATTATTACAGCTTACCAACTTCCATTTCCTACTTAGAAATAATGAACTATGGAAGGAAGAAGCGCGCGCTGCTCTCTAACATGCCAAGCAGTCGGCATGCACCTCTATTACAAGGTGAGGACAGATTTTTCAGCACATGTTGCAACACGTCCCAGGACAATACCCACTGCCAGAGCAGAGCACAAGCACAGGAAGACTCCTGCACTGAAGCTATACAACAAAAGGACACAGGCTATCGTTTAGCCCTCTCACAAAATGCAACCCAATGCAAACAGGAAGCTTTACATCAACAACAAACTGTTACAGGAAAATAAAGCAAGGAAGTGAACTTCACAAGGTAGTCCATTTTTTATCTTCTATTTTTACCCCCAGAGGTGGGGAAAAATAACCAAACCCCAAAGCCCCAAAGGTTTCTCCTCTCCCCTATCAAGCACTTGTTGCCACTACTCTGCCTGGCGACCTGCTCCACAATTTACCTTTCATCTTGCTCACAAGAATTCTAATCTTAGAAGCACCCGCAGCAATTTAGACCACTGTCATTTCCTGTTTCAGATTCCCTCTAAATTAAATCAAATTTCCAGTCTTCTCTCCTACTCAAAGGACTATCGCAAGCGCTTTGATTGTTCCAATTCTTGCTGCTCCAAGTCTTGAGGACTGTTATGAGGGAAGCAGAAATACGCTACACAGCTTGCTGCACAATTAGCCAAAGTTCAAGTGTCGCTTCCAACTTCTTTCTCTTCTAAGATTGTTTCCGTTGTTCAACTGGCTCCAAATGAATCTTCTCCATTTGTACATATGGTCTTCCAACAACGTTTCCCGATTTTAACACTGCCATTTACCACCTAGAAGCTCCTGAAACGGCCTAGTTTTCCACTGCGCTCTGCACAGGCTTTTCATATGCTCCTAGACTAATGCCGACTCATTCTGGGAATGAACTCAGAAAACTTTTCTCAGCTCACAGGATCCAAATGCTACCCCTCCACCTCATACAAACCAGGAAAACTTGGGAAATTACCATTCCATACTTCTGAAACATACAACCATTATAAACCCATTTAACAGAACTAATGTTTTTAATTCAGAGTTGCTTTTACTAGAAACCAATTCCAATAAGACTCCTTTAACATTTTCAGTTTTCTGCTGCATTTCACATGTATATCATCCAGAGGGTAAAAAGAGCTGTTGCCATGACAAAAAAAAAAAAAAAGCCAAAATTCTTTCTAAGCTTATAAGTTCCGTTTTCTAAGTCATTCCTTTTCTCTCTGAGCGACTACACACCTACTCTTCCACTAAAAGACAGTCATACAGTCACTACACATACCCTGTATTAATACACTCATGGCTTGACACCTCGGTCCGGAATTACTTGAAGTTGCTGTTAACCTGGATAACTTTGTTGTCCACAGAAGTCAACAGTCCAACCAGCAACACCTGTGTCCTGCCTATGCTCACCTAACCTCAGAGCAAAAAGATAGGAAGCGAAATGAAAGCAACAGACCAGACAGGTTTGTAATCAAGAGCATTCAGGCCATAAGAGCAGAAACTCAGATAAGCTTTGGCTTTATTCCCAAATTCACAACCTTCATCACACAACAGCCAACTTATCCCCCCAAGGCTTCGTCATATTTTCTCCTCAACCACTCTTTTTGTGGTATGGAAAGACTCCCTGATACAACTGAGATTTATAACTCTATTTGGTTTCAAAACACTTCTGTAGACACAGACTCAATACACGACATGTTCCTTCTTCCCCTTTCCTGTTCTTCTTCCCAGCTTGCTTAGATTTCAGAAATAAAACTTAATAAAGCTATGTCCTTTTTCACACACATAATTTACTTATTGATTATACACCTATGCCAGCACACAACTTGTCTTTCCAGCTACAACTCTCAGATTTACCCAGACGGCAGGCAAACGCACCCAGTGGAGCACCAACCCAACTCCTCGCTTTAGAAAGTACCGCAATACAAGTGCTTGAGACGAGTAAGCACACTGTAGCATTAAAACAAACAAAACAGAAAAGTGTGTGGGGTAGTGATTTTTTTTTTCACGCGTGCCAAAAAAAAGGTATTTTTCAATGCCCTTTTGTGGAAGTGGCGAATCAGGTAACTATGTGCTCTACAATAAAACTAGAAAACTTGGTTTACTATCTGTAAACTCAAAAGATAACAGTACTGTTGTGCCCAAGATTTTACCTCAAGGCTCTCTCGACTGGATACTCTCAAGGGACAGTACGTTAATGCACTAGACAAGAAATACCTCCCACAAAGAGGCGCTCCAAAGCTTGTCCTGAGACAGGGTCATGCAGCACCTAATAACATAAAAGCTTCGCTTCTCCAATTAAAATGTACGTACCCTTCCGGGAAGAACAACCGATTTCACCACTCGTGATGTTCCAAGGTCGTACAGACAGAGAACACTTCCCTCTGCTTCTTCCAACCCAACCAGTAGTCCGGTTCTCTTCTGCCAGGAAAACTCCTTCACCACACGAACAGTGGGAGGCTGTTTCTTTACTCCACTGAAACGGTGCGCAGAGAGCCGCTCTGCTGTCACAGAGTTCACTACCTCAAGCTGAGGACCACGCGCCAACCACGCTAGGCCATTCCTCCCTGGAAGAGAAAAGAAAGCTGGCTAAAGCAAATGTCCAAGAGAAGACTGAAAACAACTGAAAAATCACAGTCGCTGCCCCTTTCCTTCCCTAAAAGAACCTAACAGAGGAAGACCGACTTACCTCGTCCTGGTCAATTCCTTAAATCACCCACTGAAATCCTCAAGCCATACCTCTTAAATTTAACAGCCTTATTTATTCTTTTGCATTTGTACCTGTCATTCCTGCACTGAAGAATCTGAATTGTTTGGGATAAAGATTACGATATCTTGACCTAGAGTCTTTAGACCACATTCGGCTTGGTTTTGCTAGAAATCATCGAAATGCATATGGGAATGCAAGTCTTCAAGCGGGCTTCCCACATAATAAATCTAAGCCAATTCATTCCTAGTTGATTAATTGTCCTTGACACAGGACACCTTCTCCCGGGGTACTCATCTGCATCCTAGTAGATACTTTGGAAATATGGCTGCAGCACTTAACAGCGTTATCCTCTTCCTTCTGTTTTTATTCAGACTAGAAAAGAAAAAGCAGGGGGGGTGCCTCTGTAACAGCCTAGAAGAACTATTTCTGCACACGATGTTACGATGGTCATAGAGCCGGTGCAAATAAATACCGCCAAAAACACCACCTTTTTGAAAATGCTTTCTTATGGAATTAAAAATTGAGGAGGGCTCACTGACTCAGCATGTTTAAGTAAACTATTTGAATTGCACAAGATCGGTGCAGGTTGTTATAACTTCAAAGTTTAACTATACCAATGTTCTAATACTAGCATACGTTGAAGCATCCTTTTTGGTCTCGCTAAGCCTGATGCACCTTAACAGCACCGACCTGGCACAGTTGATACTATGACCCGATGCTTCCGGTAACCTCCGGGCAATAACAACTTTATACCAAGTCCAAATTTAAAGGAAAATGCTCACCTCTAGAAAACTTCCCGCACAGCACAGAATTGCGGCTCCTCTCCTCTTCCCCAATTGCCTCAAGAGTCACCTCTGGAAACTGCAGCAGACTGCTCGTTACGTGAGCCCTCAGGTCTTGCATTCTTCACTGTAAATAAAAAAAAAACATTGACCAAACAGACTCATGTCAGCCATAAATATTCTTGAGATTTACACAAGTTTCATCAGACGCAGGGAAAAATCTCCTAGGCATCACCTGTATCTCTTTTCCTTAAAAAAGGGGCAATCAGGACAGTTTTTCCTCCCACAGCAGAGCCAAAGGAGAATCCTTTGCTTTTCTGATGCCCATGAGATCCCCAACAAAAAGTGACAGAGAGGTATGGATGAGATAAATAACAGGAAAAAACCCAGTACACTGAGTTCAAGGCTGCTCACACAGGTGAGTAAGAGGAGGTCTGAGAAAAATCCTATTGGGAAAAGCTTCTCAGTAACAGGCATAAGTTTCCAAGCTGAAGAGAGGATTTCACAAACCATGTTGACTGCGCTGCCACCAAAAGAGAGGCCTTGCTGCCGCCTCCCATCTCTCCATCTGCCCCTTTCTTCTACTACTGTACTCCTGTGGGCTTACCTTGCGCTGCCTTGAACACTTCTTAGAGCACTTTGGGAGCCAACTTACCTCCCTAAGCAGACAGGGAAATAAGCCAGAAAAGTAGACAGTGTTCCACCAGGTTAGAGAGTCCAACTGGCTTGCAGAGAGAACTCGCAAGTGTAAAAGGCGGCACAAGGAAGGGGGCAGGACAACGCGTTGGGAAGAAGGAGAGGGAATTCGTCTGTGTGCGTTTTGTGGCAGTAAGCCGGTATGCTAGCTCAGGCATGGGTGAACACCACACTCCGTTTGCAGGGAGAGCTAAAAACCCCTTTGCTTTTAGAAAGGACACCACCCAGGACACAGTCGGTCCACTTAGAACTCCCTCTTGCACGGAGAGGCCCCCCGTCTCACTGAGAAAGGCTGCAGCTGACAGGCGTCGCTCCTTCCTTCAGCCAGAGGTAGAAGCCAAAGTCATTTCAGGGAAGTGGTACTTGGTGATCAGAGAAGGGACGACATTGTGTGCCTCTACTCAGATCACATTTTCTAAGGAAACAGGACAAAGAGTGGGAAGAAGCCAAAGAAGAAGAAATGGAAAGAAAACTAAGTTCTTTTGGGAAAAACAGCATCCACTTTGTTGAACAACAGGTCAAGATCACAGAATCGCAGAATGGTCAGGGTTGGAAGGGACCTCTGGAGATCATGTAGTCCAATGCCCCCCTGCCCGAGCAGGGTCACCTACAGCAGGTTGCACAGGAAGGCATCCAGGCGGGTTTTGAATGTCTGCGGAGTGGGAGACTCCACCACCGCTCCGGGCAGCCTCTTCAAGTGCTCTGCCAGCCTCAAAGTAAAGAAGTTCCTCCTCATGTTAAGATGGAACTTCCTATGTTCAAGTTTTTCCCCATTACCTCTTGTCCTATCGCTGGGCACCACTGTAAAAAGGCTGTTCCCATGCCCCTGGCACCCTCCCTCTAAGTATTTATAAGTATTAATAAGATCCCGCCTCAGTCATCTTCTCTCTAGACTAAAAAGACCCAGGTTCCTCAGCCTTTCCTCATGAGAGAGATGCTCCAATCCCCTAATCATCTTAGTAACCTTTTGCTGGAGCCTCTCCAGCAGTTCCCTGACCTTCCTGATCTGGGGAGCCCAGAACTGGACGCAATACTCCAGATGCGGCTGCACCAGGGCAGAGTAGACCTCCCTCCACCTGCTGGCCACACTCTTCTTGATGCACCCCAGGATGCCACTGGCCTTCTTGGCCACCGGGGCACATTGCTGGCTTGTGGTCATCCTGTTGTCCACCAGGACTCCCGGGTCCCTTTCCACAGAGCTGCTCTCCAGCAGGTCAGCCCCCAACCTGTACTGATGCACGGCGTTATTCCTCCCCAGATGCAGTACCTTACACTTGCCCTTGTTGAATTTCATAAGGTTCCTCTCCGCCCAACTCTCCTGCCTGGCCAGGGCACGCTGTATGGTGGCACAGCCTTCCGGCGTGTCAGCCGCTCCTCCCAGTTTTGTGACATCAGCAAACTTGCTGAGGGTACACTCCATCCCTTCATCCAGGTCATTGATGACTATATTGAACAGGACTGCATCCCATACTGACCCCTGAGGGACACCACTTCTTACTCACCTCCAACTAAGCTCTGCAACACTAACCGCAACCCTCTGAGCTCTATCTGTCAGCCACAAGTCAATCATTATTAATTGAATTATTATTCATAGTATTAAAATATTATTAGACTTATAATATTAGCAGACTAATAACAGATAATCATGTATTTTTATAATTACATTATATTATGTTATTCATATAAAAATATCTTTCGATTTATAATTATAATAAATTGTATTATTAATAATATTAAATTATGATTATTAAGGACTGGTTCAGTGACGTTTTCCCCAGAACAACAGCAAGCAACTCACAAGGACTGGAGGAGCAGTAGATGGAAAGGTCACTTTCTGCGCCTTAGTAGTCAGGTTCAGTGAATTCGTATTTTGCCATATTTTACTCCTGCGGAAAGAGGATTTAGTGAGCGAGTCAGCAGGTGATTAGTGAGTACCACTGGCTTGGGTCTTTCCCACGTAGGCAGAAAGCCTCCCCCTGATGTTTTAGGCAAAACCGCTCCATTTAACCCAAGCCCTAAGTTTTACTCTAGAAAGCCACAAGCGTAACAGAGATGGTCTCATTTCACTCAAGTGCAGCCTACAGATTGTCTTGCCGAGTTTGTGCAGATGCTCTGCAAGCACAAATCTACAGCAGAGGTGAGAAGACAGAATTTCAGCTCTCTGTCCCAACAGCCCCCAACAGCTAAGGTCCTGTACCTGATGCAGACCATAGCTTTGATTTCCCTTTAAAAAACAAGCAAACAAACAGAAAAAACACCACCAGAAACAACAAAGCAAACACCACAGATCAGAATTTGACACTGGAGCCACGTGACCCTGCTGCCCCCTACGCTTATCCCCGAACACGACTGTGCTTTCATTCCAGAGTGGCAATCCCCGTCCAACGTGGCTAAGCTCGCAAAAGTTCCTCAAGTCACTTCTGACACTATGCTCTTTTTCACCTCGCTCGGTGCACCTGGACAGACAGACGTAGGTGCCGAGCGTCTCGGTACAGAAGACACACGCAGCCTTCCCGACAGAGGGAGGCAGTCGTGAACAAGACGCTTTCCAGCGTACCGCACCGCTTGTCCCTCCCAGCACCAATTTCAGAATCACAGAATCGCAATGAAGAGGAAGGCCTTCCCCAATCACCAGAGGTCGTCTGGGCCAGCCCCGCTGCTCCAGCAGGGCCACCTGCAGCGGGCTGCCCAGGACCGTGTCCAGGCGGCGGTTGAATACCTCATTCTGAAACATACTTTTACAAAGAGCAACCTGACAAGCTGAACCGCAAAAACACTGGCAACACACGCAACAGGCCCAGCTTTATGGTGACTCTCTCCTGTCAATTTAAGGGTTCTCTCCACCACGCCACTAAAGCAATACCGCACCAGCAAAGGCTTGTCACCATTAGTTCTCTAAAACTGGAGCCAACAGCTTACTCGGTACAAGACGGGAGATTAATAGAAGCCCGATTACGTTTATCTTACTCTCTGAAAAAAGCAAACTCCAGGCAAATCAATGTCGGAAAAGCAGTTGGTGCAGCAGGTGCACATCAGCCTCAGGAGACCAGAGGTTAATGTATCTGTTTGCCCATTACCGGGAAACATGCCTGAGCCATGGCAACCTACTGGTGCTCCCACTCCTTCCAGGCTTCCTCCAGCCTGGACTGCCACATCACCTGCGTGCTCTGCATCTGCCACTCGTTCTCAGCCAGCAGGAACATTTTTCCCTCCTGCCTACAACATCCTTACTTACACTTCTTTTGGGCTTTTGCCTTGAGCAAACCACCAACGCTTGATAAGGGAACTGACTTTGGCAACCCAATGTGCCAGTGCTGCAAATGAGGACGGGGACCATTTCTCAAAGGCAGAGCTGTCTTCTTTTCCTTTGACCTTTTTAAAAGGTCTGGGGAGAAAAAAACAAAAAAACTTTGGAAAAAAGTCCCAAGTCACAGATATTAAGTACCACTCCCGTATTGACAGGCAGAAACGCAGCAGTGCTGCTAAGCGGCCTTAACACAGCAGAGCACGAGCTGGCCGGCAGGCAGTAAGGGGAGAGCATCCACTGTCGTGGAGTGCCCGCTCAGGACAAGGCTTCTGGTGGTCTTGGTTCTCATGAGCCTCATCTCAGGGTCAGATGGAGTCCTAATCCAGACACAACAAGGGGTGTGCTCCCACACACATGTCGGGGCTGAGCAGGGGTAGCGCAGGTCTCCTCTCTCCCACCCAACTCTTTTGGAAGACTTGAAACACCAGGGTTCACATTTTGTAAAATGCCTCTGATAATTTTCATTTATAACTGGACTTGCATTTACCACTGCTTTGTTCCTGATCTTTTTCTCCTTTTAAATAGGAAAATACATAAAAGACAAAAAAAGAAGCTGTTAGCCAGATAATCCCAGCAAACAAGAAGAGTTCCCGTCAAATGTGACTTTTCCTCTTCTTCTTCTTCTGTTCTTTTCCCTGTTCAGAAATATCCCGTGTAGCTCTGAAACTTCACAAGTGGAAATGTCTCACGGCCACTTTGCTCTGCGGGTGGAAGCATCTGCTGCCCTCTCTTGTACCGCTACCAGCGGTCACCGCCTGGTTTGCTTTGGACCCTGCCAGCCCGGGAAAATCCCCTCCTCTCCAGCTAAGCCTGACTTGCAGCAATGCAGCCACAGCTGCTGTGCCCCTGGTACGCGGCGCAATGTGGGATGGGGTACTTCCAAACCAGACCTCATCCACCCCAAGCGTGGGTACGCCAGGCAGGCGGACAAATCCCCTGCAGAGACAACTCCAGCTGCCCCTGCACAGAGCTGGCTCCGGCGTGGGGAGTTTCTTGGTCTGTGTCCCTTGGCACGTGAAAGCAATTCAGCCCTTTGCAAGACTGAATCGATGCTGGAAAAATTAAATTTTCTGTGCCTGATATCTCCTAGTAGGCGGGCTGCTGCAGCTACAAGGTCACTGAGACGTGATCCGCTTTGGCATAACAGCAGTGTAAGCGCCTGAGCTCTTTTTGGGGCAGCTGGAATAAGAAGGAATAAGTCGTGCTGGAGTCCCAGCAAAAGCCTGACTGAAAGGACCACAAAGAGAGCGGCGTTCAGTCCTGAGCCCCAGAAAGGGCAGGAGGAGAGCAAAGGGGAGGAGAGGGGGGAACCTTCTCCTCCAGAAGGACCCAACAGACTGGGAAAGCGGCCGGGAAGTGAGCTGCTCCTGGGCAGGCAGGAATAGCTCTGTGTGGCACTGTCGCTGGGATCTGGCGCTGGGAAGCAGAGGTGACAAACACCTGGCAGCAGGGATCATCTGTAGGTTCTACGTTTCACCTCCATGCTGCATCACTGGGAGGGAAAAGGAAGGAAAGATGCGGAAGTCACACGTAGGAGAGAGACCCAGAATTCTCAGGAAAAACAGTCACCTCTGTCCCACAACTTAGTTGTGAAAATATATGCCCTCCGCTAATACAAAGACAGAATAAGCTCTTAATCTGCTGCCTTTGCTTATTGACAGATTCGCTCTTTCTTCATCCGGAGCTGTCAATCACTTTGAAGGGGTATCTTTTGTCCTTTTGCCCAGCACCTGACTGCAATTTGCAGCAGGAACAGAACAGGAAAAATTATGAAAGCGTACCTTTCAGCATAGCGTAAGGCTGACAACGTTCCTTTGTAAGAGAGGTCTGCCGGACTCACGGCCGCAATCTGGAAGCGTATGAAAAGTATCAACTGACATTAGACTTTGAAGGAGATTTTTTTTTAAAGCAGTGTTAAACACTACCAAAAATCAGATAGGGATTAAGTCCATAAACATAAAAGGAGAATCCTAGTGTCTTAGCAACCTGGCTATAAATTAACTCCTTTAGCATTTGAAGAAACTCAGGTAAGCTGTTTCAAGGCTGTCAGCATTTAGTCAATGTTTTCACAGATGCACTTTTTCTATTTGTATTCCTCCATCTCTCTACTGATAGTCCTTTCTTTAAGAAAAAATACCTCTTCAGAGATGATGGAGTACACAGTTAGTTCCCTGAGACAAAGGCGATCCTTTGGCAGTTTCATCTTATTTAGGAATGAAACATCTTGTGCACAGCCCAAACGATAATCTCAGATTTCAGGAAAAAAATATAGTTGCTTCATAATATTGCTTCATTTTATGGAAAGAGCATGGCTTTTCTAAATAAAGGGGGGCTGCTTATGAGTGTTATACCTACATTTCTCTCTATTTAGATAAGTTTTTACAAATATGCAGAAAACTCTTGCAGAAGAAATGGGGTTTGAATGGTTAATGTAGAAAGAGAGAGAGAGAGATTTTTGTTCTGAAAACAGAAGTGCTCTCCATTTGAGTAATGCGTTTCCTAGTGGCAAGAAACGTGTGAGCAGCAGAAGGGTTCTCACCTTTATGTTGCATAGAAAGCAATCTTTTATCTTTTTATCTACACGCACTTTCACCACTGTTAGAGCCATGCGATCAGAATTAGAATCAGTTTACCATGATGGTCCGGCTGTTTCCCCCCAGAGCGGACTGCAGGAGTTTCGTCAGGACCGAGTCCTTGAATGGGATATGCAGCACTTTCTTTCCTGGAGCAACCTCAGCCAGAGCACTAAGGGAAAGAAAGTCAAAATATGGGAACAGTAAAGCATAACCATCAAAAGCAAATTAACGGGGGAGAAACTACCAGATTCTAAACTCCAGTACATTCCTGCTTATTTCACGCTTATGTTCATTCTTCAGTATATGAGTGCTTATGTACATCTCAGGCTTTATTCACTTAAGTAACTTTATTAGCCACGCAGCAAGTTGGTCTCTGTCGCAATCCCCAGCACTTCTCGCTGGATTAGGCTTTGGGAAACAATTCAAGGGTCCCCAGCCACGAGTAAGGAACGAGCCGTTACTAATTGGCAAATCAGTAGAAACACCAGCCCCAGTCATGAGGAGAAAGTCTCATTTTTCAGTCATGGATTTTCACGGGTTTTGTTTTCAAGCCACCCAAACAGGGCGCACTTTTATAGCCATCAGCAATTAAGTTCTCTGTTCCCTCCAGAAAAGCCTTTTCCTAAAGGCGCTCTCCTTCCAAGAGCAGACCCACAAAAAGAAGCCCTCTCTGCTTAATCCATTTCACAGAGAATTTGAAATGCAAACAAGAATTAAACAGGACGTCTTTTCCCCGCTTCAGGGAAAGCCACTAATAGAGACCTTGGCAACATATTTAGCAAATCTATCATTGTAATGCCTTTGCATTGCCCATTTCCACCTGGAGAGCAGGTTGAAAGGACTCATAAAAAAAAACCAAACCAACCACAAAACATATTCCTGTCTAGGGGGTAATTTTATGAAAATAGGACAGAAGTGAAATTCCTGCGAAACAGAGGGGTTATGATTGTTACCATCTTCTTCAGCCTTAACGATCTGAACCTCTTTTTACAGGTACAAGGCAACAAGAAACATTTTCGAGGCGCAAAGAAAACCCCACTTATTCACCCCTTTACCCCAAAGATCTTTTCACCACATGGATTCCACCACCAATACACAGCTGCTAAATATCCCCGGCTGCTGCCGATCCGTAAGAAACCCTTCAAAATACAAGAGAACGCTGAGCCCGGCGCGCTGACGGTGCTGCCAGGGCTGTGAGTCAGAGCTGGACGGAGTCACAGCCCCTGAGGTTGAAATCAGCCCCACACTCAGGCACAACCCGGGGTTTCAAGCCTCGCTACAAACCAGCCCACTGCTTTTGAAAAAAAAAAACAAACAGGGAGATTCACCTCGAAAGAAACCACGTTCTCGACGCCAAAGGGGCGCTGGTCCATGGCCGCCGTCGCCCTTAGGGCCAGTTCCATGGGGCTTCGCTTGACCTGGAGCAGAACTCGCAGGCGTGAGGACAAAGAGTACCCTACACAAAATCTAAAAAAAGGAGAAGTTCAATAAGATTTGCTGTTACTCACCCACCAAAGCCTAACCACTACAACTGGCCCTTTCACAACCAGGCCTGATCGCAGAAGAAAACTGAAATATCCCAATTCCCGGTTCAAACACAAGGCGTGGAGCTGCCCAGACCCCACGTGTGGGCTGGGGAGACAGGGGGCTCTTCTTCTCAAAACCCACAGGAAGAGAAAGGGCAGGAGTGTTTTCCCAGCCCTGGAAGAGGCTGTGGGGCTGCCCCAGATTTGGCGGAGTTTGGTAGCTCTTCCTGAGGGAAAACGCTGCTCTTGGCATGGACCTGGGGGCTCTCCCTGAGGGAATTGCTGCTCCCAGCCTTGCAGGAGTCTGTAGGGCAACTGCAGGAATGGATTTAGGGCTCTCCCTTGTCGTAAAATCACCACATTTTGGTTATAGTAGAAGTAGAATGTGAGAGCACTGGGTGTTCTGAAACTCGTAACCATAGAGTCCTCACTAGGTAATCGTTGTTTTGTATCAAGGAACAAGTAGAACCCAGATGAAACAATGAAGAATAGAATAGAGAAGTTTTGTTTGAGGCTAGTAATTATAGAAACCTGTTATGCACCAGTGACGCTGCTTAGAAACCCCCTTACCCTTCCCATCTTGATTTAAATATCTAGACCCAAAATAATAGATATTAATAGAAATAACCATTGATTATTTGGATATGGGTATTGAGAGTAATGTATAGTCAAGGGACCGATCAATGAAAATCAAACCCATAATAGGCATTTGGGAACTAGGTATGACCTAAACTAACTGTTGAACAATGTAGCTTTGAAGTACTTGTCAAGAAAGCGATGAGTTGTAGGCCTGGTTAGTAAACCGAGAAAATCTTCTGGAGGTTCCAAGATTAAAGGTGGGGTGGAACTCTGTGACCAAGCTGAGCACGCGCAAGGACCGGGTTCAACCAGAGGACACAGTGAGGAAGACCCTGGACGACCACCAGTGTACCTGAAGGCCCATGCATCATGGATATATTAATGAGTTCCCGGAAATTGTATAAATATGTTAATTGTTTCTCGGAAATGTGATGAATATGTCTATTTGGACTGTATATAATTTTTGTAGTGGAGCAACTCGGTACGCACACTGGGTGGAGTGAACCCGTGCATCCGGTGCCATAATAAAGAAGTGCCTGCTTTGTAACTTAAATTAAGGCTTAGAAAGTTTGGTTCTGCTGATTTACGGTAACGGGGGGGGGGGGCGATAGGCGACGCCTCCTTTTGGGGAGGTACATTGTACTCAGAGACGTGGCGCGCAGCCGCTGCACCGGGAGGGCTGTCCGGGGGCGGCGGGGCCGGGCCTCGGGGAATGGGGGCAGAAGAGACGGCCGGCCCAGTGCCCGGGGAGGGGGCAGCCCCCCCGGCCTGACGCCGCAGGTAGCGGCGTTAAGCGATTTCAAGTGGAATTGCTGCATTGGCAGAAACTCCCCGTGACGTCTGACCAGCGGGGGGCTCCCACACCCCCCGCACGGGGGCTTCGGCGCGGGGGCTCCCACACACCCCCGCACGGGGGCTTCGGCGCGGGGGCTCCCACACACCCCCGCACGGGGGCTTCGGCGCGGGGGCTCCCACACACCCCCGCACGGGGGCTTCGGCGCGGGGGCTCCCACACACCCCCGCACGGGGGCTTCGGAGGCAGGGCCCCGCCCGGCACTGACGCACAGGGGTTCAGCGCGCTGCCTGACCGCCACCCGCACCCCCGCGCCGACCCGCCCACGGCTACCGGGGGGGTGGACGGCGGCGGCGGGGACACCCCGGCTCGGTACGGGCGAAAAATAACGCACACACACCCCCCGCCAGCGCCTGCCCCCCACAACCGGCACGACATTTGCATAGACCACGCCCCTCCCATAGATTTCCACACACCGCGCCTCCAGAACGAGTCCTCCCATGCGCCACCGCCCCCGCGCCCAGATTCGCATGCGCCACGCCCCCGACTCGCTATATTTGGATGCACCACGCCCATAGTCACACATATTTGCATAGGCCACGCCCCCCTCGCACCACCCACCTACCAGAGGCCACTCACCCCGGGCGAGCAAAATCCGCAGCGGGCCCGGGGAAGACCGGGCAGCCTCGAAGGTGGGGGGGGGGGGGGGCGGGGGGAGAAGACCAGCCTCGAAGGGGGGGGGGGGGGGGCGGGGGGAGAAGACCAGCCTCGAAGGGGGGGGGGGGGGCGGGGGGAGAAGACCAGCCTCGAGGGGGGGGGGGGGGGGGGGGGGGGGGAAGGGGGAAGACCGCCCGGGGGGGGGGGGGGGGGGGGGGGGGGGAAGTAGGAGGGAGGGGTTAAGGGCTGCTTGACAGAAGGGATAGGGGCTGCTTTTTTCCACTGGAAAGCTGGGAGACCCCCACCATTTCCCAACTTTAAAACCTGCTTTTTGCTCCAAAGCTGGGAGGGAAAAAAAAAAACAAACCACCAAACCCCAACCCCACATTTAGCCTTTTTGGGATGAATTGTGGGGTTGGTTTTTTGTGCATGTGGAAACAGAGCTGGCGACAGCTTCCCCACCACCGGTGCTGCCGGGCAGCCCAACGCCCGGCACAGCCCAGGGTCCTCCACAACCCAGTTCCAAACTGGTGGAGCCGGAGCGCAGATTTGGCAGGTGACTGGCGAGGTGCTGCCGGGGCCCAAGCGCCCCAAATAGGTGGGTTAAATATGATTGACCGCTGCCGGTAATTAATCTGCGAGAGGCCGGGCGTGGGGTTTTGTACATAACCTGGATTGGTCGGATTTGAATAGGATTTACCTTTGCTTTGTGCCTGGGTGGGACCTCGCTGGGGGTGGGGGGGTTATTTTGGGGCGTTATGCCATAAAACCCTGGCGGCGACAGAAGATTGGCCCAACGCCGTCGTCCACCGCTGCTCGTCATTGTCGTCGTCCTCATCAACATCCACCGTGATAGGACTCCAGGCTGTTTTAGCAGAGGAGTGGGGAAAAACATAAAAAGGAGATGAACCCCGAGAAAAAAAAAAACACATTTAGGCCACACCACATATGATTTTTGCCTTTATTTCACCCACCACACCTAAAAAAAAAAAAAAAAACAATTGGCAGAAAGCGATAATTTGATTAAAAATCATTCCCTCCAATAATGTCGCTGTCACCTACGATTTCACCCAGGAAGCATTAACGCAAGAATATTTTTGACTCCAGCAACAAGCAAAAAAAACCCAAAAAAAACAACTTTCAGCATGGCTGAACGAGGGGAAAGTAAGAAGAATTTGGCCGCAGATATGTTCTGGCCCCAGAAAAACAGCCAAAATCCTTCCATGGAGCAAAAGCAACCTGCCAGTGCTGCCCTCACAGGATGCAAAGTTGGGTAAAAAAAACCTCATCAGCTAAACATCAGCTATCCCGGGAAGTGAAAGGTCCCATCCCATGTGGCAAAAATCCACTCGCATGAATAACTTAGACAAAACCAGCCCACAAAAGGCCCGCACAAGACACACACTTGGTCCCCCCTTTGCTTGAAGCTTCGCTAAAACCGTATACTCAGATTAGCCCTTTCCTGCAGTTTCTTTCCCAGAGTTTTGCCCCAAACCCACGCTTCTAGCCCCGCTCCCCAAGCCCTCCCTCGGGGCCCCACCACCTTTCCCCAGCCCAGCCTGTCCTTAAAGCTTTTCTTTCCACACACAGCCCTTTCCACTCACCTCCCTCCGGGGCCTCCTCTCTCACAGGCACCTCACAGCCCTGCAAACCTCCTCTCCTTCGCCTCTCCCTCTCACGAAAACCCATTCCCCCCTCACAAACACCCATTCCCCTCACATTAAGAGCCATTTCCTCCACTCCTTCCTCACACAAACACCCATTCCCCTTACTCCCCCCTCACGTTAACACCCATTGTCCTCACAGAACACCCATTCCCCTCGCTCCCCCCTCACAAACTCACTCCCACACCCCCAACCATTTCCCCACCATTCTCCCCTCGACCCACCTCTTCTCTTCTCTTCTCTTCTTCTCTTCTCTTCTCTTCTCTTCTCTTCTCTTCTCTTCTCTTCTCTTCTCTTCTCTTCTCTTTCTTCTCTTCTCTTCCTCCTTGCCTCAGCCAACACACCTCTCGCCCCCCTTCCCCTCTCCTCCCATCAAAATGGCGCCGCCCTCCCTTCCCTTCCCCTCCCGCCTTTTCCTGCCTCAGCCCCCGCCCCCCGCTCAGGTGACACCGCATACAGCCGCCATGAGGCGCGGCGGGGAGGGGGGCACCGTGGGTGGGGGGGGGGGGGGGGGGGGGGGGGGGGGGGGGGGGGGGGGGGGGGGAGGGGTGGGGGGGGGGGGGGGGGGGGGAGGGG